>NC_031769.1:32738423-32817343 GCF_001522545.3 Parus major
GTGTAGACCCTGTCCACCCAGCGCTGCGCTGACTATTTTTATTGTGGTATTTTATCATTGTTGCTTTCCGTTGTTTATTAATAAATCTTTCTTTTCATTTATAAATCAATATTTGCCTTTGCATTTATAACAATAATCAAATTCAACCTTTGACCCATCGTCACCTTTTCAACCATAGCATTAACTCCTGTGCCTAGTCATTTCTGCAGGACACATTTCTGCGGTAAAACTCCGGGGATAATTTTAATTTCTTTATTTTTTTCCCCCCGCTTCTTAACTAAAAGGCTTCTAAAATACTCCCGGCAAACGTGTACTTTTTCAGTCTGAGCAAGATGCGTATTTAGGGTGCAATGTCATAAAGCACACGGGGTGTCTACGACTGAGGTGTTACGAGCTGTAAACACCAAAGAGCCCCACTCAATCAAGGTGACTCGATCACGGGATGCAGATGTGATGAGGACGCGGGTCACAGGACACCTCCATCCCCGCACTGACACAGCCGTGCTCGAGGAAAGCCGCTCTCTGCCCCTCGGGGCTCCAGGGGCCGGGCGGGGCGGGGAGCGCGGCCCCGCCCGCTCTCGGTGACGCGCCGGCTTCTCCCGGCTCTGGGCAGCGGCGGGAGCGGCGGCGGCGGGTGAGCCGTGTGGGATCGGGATCGGGATCGGGATCGGGATCGGGATCGGGATCGGGATGTGTCAGACCCGGAGCGGCCGCGGCGGGGCCGGCGGGCGGGTTGCCGGGGCTGCGTGTGGGGAGCCGGGGAGCCGGGAGCTCCGGGCCGGGGGTGCGGGCCGTCCCCCGGGCTGCGGGTGACGGAAGGCGCCGCCCGGCTCGGTGGCACCGGCCGAGGGGCGGCTCGGGAGCCCTGGCCCAGCAGCCAGCCCTGTCGCCCGGCTGCCCTGGCGGCGGCGCTCGGCTCCTCCCGGCCCTTTGCAGTGTGTTGTCCCCCTTTGACAGAGGGCTCCGCCGCGGTTTACGGCGCGGTAAATGACTGCCCTTAGCAATGATTAACGCCGGGCAGAGAGATTTACTACTAATCCCGTTTTGGCCCACTCCTCTTTGTTTTGCTATAGCAAATCCATCGCCTTTGGCAACTAAAGATCACAAAGATGTGCAAAAGCTCTATATCTATCTATCTATATATACGTATACCTACATCTCTGTGTATAGATATGTATATATATATATTACTGTTGTGTATATACATTATATAACATTCAGTGTACATACACTATACAAATATATAATATCATAGCATGCTTTTTTGTTAGCTTGTTCTATTAGTCAGGAGACTGCCCTATGTTATTCTGAAATTCTGTGTTATCTGAGTTAGGCAGCATGAGAAATTTTTAGGTACGTATGAAGACAGCCTATGAAAACACAGCATGCAATTAAAACGAACTGATTTATAAAGCAAAGGAAGTTCCAATGCCTGAGGGTTGCTGGGTTTGCCATGGGTCATGCTCTGGAGTTGCCGTGGGTCATGTTCTGGAGTTGGGCTCAGAGGCACAGGGACAGCTGCCAGTGCTTTTCCTTGAGGCGCCTGTGTGCTGCTCATCTCACACTTTCTGGGGTCACACCAAGACACAGTCTTAGAGACACAGTCGCCGTCAGATCAGGACAACGGCCTGCATGTTCTCACAGCCCTTCAAGGGTATGGCAGTTCTGAGTAAATATTGCCTAATTCTGCTAGCAGTATCCAGGGGATACAGACAGACAGAATTGTGGGGCCGGGCTCTTGAGGATCAGGGTCTGGCCCAGCCGGGAGTGTTTGAGGCACCCACCTGGCATGTGTCCACATCAGCCATGACCCAAGGGAAACTGCAGCTGGAGTTTTCATTGCCCACTCTGCTTCTCACATTGACAGAAGTAGCTCAAGTAAAGGGAAAGGTTTTCCTATTTGTGCTAGGGACAACTGAAACTGAAAGTAATGCAAGGCAGGGTTTTCCTGAATTACGCAATACTGGACTTCCTTTAGAAAAATGGAAATACCAATGTTTTCTTTGTGTAAAAGATGCAAATAATTATTATGCTGACTCAGCCTAGGGTGTTATTTATGATGCTTGACTTGAAATACAGAAATGTCTTGTTTAGAAAGTATATTTTGTGTTGAATATAAGGAGTATTTGCCTTTTAATGAAGGCAAATATGAAGACCTTTTAAAGATCTTGCATTGGTACACCATGATTGTGTCCATGGAAATACTTGTACCTTTATTATAGATGATAATGATGATGACTATTTTAAATTCTATTAGAAAAATAATGATACGTAATTATTTTTTAAAAAGGAGGGAAATATTTTGAAAATATTACTACTAAGGCTTTGTGTTCTTCTACCATTGCAAAACAGCTGCTCTTTTCCACATTAACTCCTGAAGAACAGCTGTTCTGGAGGTTAGCCTGGTGTATCTGCTTGAGCTAATTCTGAGATCTCTGCATGCCCACAGTGATGAGATGCTTTTAGTGTAGGTGCAGTGTGCAGGTCAGCATGTGAGCAGTGCCCTGCTGTGCCAAGGCTCCTGATCATCCTGAGATTTCCCTTCCCAAGCTGTATGCCATACTGAGCAAAAGCTACTGAGGATGTGGGTCAAACTGAGCAATAAGAACAGTTTGACCCACTGTTCTTCAGGCGTAAGAACAAGCTTAGCATTGAATCAAACCATCAGTTGGCAAACATGAAGTGACCTTTTGGTGGATTGCCACCATTGAGCCAGGACTGGTGACATGACTGATCGAAGGCTGTTCTGTGCCATCCCTAAACAGGTGAGGAACAGAGGATACTAAAGGTGAAGGCTCTGTTCACAGAAATCTTATGTGCTGCTGCACATGGATCTCTTTCAGAATAGTTTTTCTAGACATAGGCAGGGCAGTCATCAGTTGAACACACCTAGCTAAGCAACCCTAGAACACCTTTCCTTGATGCTTCACTCCTTCCTTCCCCTGGCAGCTTATTGCCCCTGCCAGGGAACAGTGTTGCCTTTGGCCTGAGCCTGCAGATCAGGCACTTGCTTCATTGTGGTGTTCCCCTTCTCCTGGGGAATGAGAGATACTGCCAAGATTACCAATGCAGGAGCTGGGGCCTTTCTGACCATAAGGGGCTGAATCAGTCTTGTGGCCTCTCTTTAGTCAGTTTTTGCTAGGTATGTTTTGTAATTGCCGTCGTTTCAGCGGTGACTGCAACCTTCCCCGCTTGTTTATCATGCAATTTTGTAATTTCTCCATGTGAAAGAAGGAAGTAGTCCGCTGGCCGGTTGATTTAAAAAGAAAATGAAAACAAAACAACTAAAATCTCAAAAGAACAAAACCCATGCTGTGATAAATCACAAAGCAAAAAAAGTTGTGAACATTTACTCAGTAGCGTGGACTGCTGGGGCTGTTCCTTGCTTCCTGGGAGCAGGCAGGTAGTATAAGACAGGTGACAACTTCAGTGTATCATATCTCTGCAATGTGTCACACAGATCTTATTTCCATGTCTGTGATGTGCAGTATGCATAAGGTTTTAGTGAACAGAGAAGTAAAAGAGGTCTCGCTAATTTAGGATATTGTGTTTTTTTCTTTCTTCTCATTAAACATTTTGCATATTTTTATTATCAAAAAAAACCAAAAAAACAACCCAAAAACCAAACCCTCAGCTTTTTTGTTCTTCCAATAAAAATACAAAGAGAAAAGCACAGCTATGTATCCTACAGGAATTTTCCGACTTCTTGGCAAAATAAGTCTTGGAAAAGCAAATCATGCTTCATGTCTACAGGGAGCTACATGCACAAGTTTGCTGCGTAGTGTTTGGCTCTGGATCTTTGTTTCATTGCTTGCTAAACGTCTACACAGAACTTAAGCATTTTATAAGCATACTTCTTCCCCAGCTTGGAGGGGAAAAAAACACCAGAAGAATCCTTGATTAGTATGTTTACAAAACTTTCATGTTTTGTATATAGACATTGAAAGACAGAAAGGTGAAAATAAAAAGCTTGTCATGCCACTTCATTGGTGGCTGCAGGTGTGACCTCTCCACCCACAGAAAGCGGACTGCCATCATGATTTCCTTGTTGGCAGAAGCTCCAGCTGAATCACACGCTTGGTCAACAGCTCTCTGTGCTGTTAAAATCAAGCATCTGTGGGAGGGAAAGAAGAAGCAGAGAGACTGCAAAGACAGCTTGGAGTTGAAACCGCTTGAGGCAGCCCTGGCACAGACAAACCTTCATGGTGGGAGATGTTGCAGAAGGAGCAGGGTCTCCTGAGGAATCTGTCTACACTGCACATAGCACCGAAGTTGTGCCTGTGCAGCATCCAGCAGTTTGGGCACAGGTCAATGGCCTGATGTATGGGACTGTGCCTTTCAAGGTGACTGTCCAGAGGGATCCAAAACACTTGTATGAAGCTGGCACATGACCTGCAGTTGATGCACCCTCTTCTTGAGCAGGAGCTGAAAAGTAGGACACCTTGTGAGCATTCACAAAGACACTCAACATCTAAGTTTAGCTGTCTGAATCCTACTTGTCCAGACTTCTGTATGCCAGGTTGAACAGTGGGAGTTTTAATGGAACATAATCCAATGATGAAATCACAAATGGTTCCGCAGTTTGCTCAGTATTTATTCCTCCAGGGATTCTCTTTCAACTTGGAGAAATTCAAACCAGTATTTTTCTTCTTGAGGCCTAATTAGTGAAATGTTTTAACAGAACCCTTAAATGTCCTCAGGGCTGCTGGTTTCAGTTTCCTTTCTGATTTTGTTGGGCCTGTTCTTCACAGAGAAAGGAGAGCTGTCTCCCAGCCTTTGTGCTGTCCTTGACTTGCTCCCTGGTGCGCTAGCTCCTTCAGTACTTAGGGGACAGACAACCCATGTACTGTGTTCTTGTTTGTTTTCCTCTGCTTTGCTGAAAGTCTGCAGTTAAACAGGGTATGTCTCTGGATCGATGCTGTGCAGGTGTTGCTCAAGGTGTCCACAGTACAGCAGCACTGCACATTGCTCCACTGGTACCTCAGCATGACTTATGTCAAACTGTCTCCCAGTATGGTAAGTGAATTCATCAATAGATATGAACCTTGAAAAAGCTATTACAAAAAGCATCACTCAGTGGACCTGGTTCGAAAGGAAGTACTTGATCAGATTGATGGGAGTTTCTCTTTGCTCCAGCGTCTTCATGTGCCTGGTGTTACAGATTGTCACAGAGCTGAGGGGTAGGATGCACACCAGGGAGTTCCTTTTGTTTGAGAACAGGTAAACCAGCAATGATTTCATTATGGATCTTCTCTCTTGTTCACAAAAAGAGGAAGCAATTTACGCTCCATGCCTGCTCTTTTGTGGTGTGGAGGAATTCCTTTTTCCTGATATTGAAAGAATTTGTGGCTTGAGAAAATTACTTCTTCCTTTCCCTTTCTTCTCTACCAGAGATGTCTGGGAAGATGCACTCATAGCTAAAACTATGTTTCAAAGCCAGATGTTCTACTCCTATGATAAACCATCTATTTTACTGTGGAATTGACAATGAGTAATTTACCCTGACCTCTGTTTGTGTGCTGCCCACGCATTTTTCAAGTTCCTGCTCCTCCTTTCCCACAGGGAGGCCCTAGCTGCTCACCTACCTTGCTTCTTGCATACAGCAGCAGTCACCAGGTTGTAAGTTTTGCCTTCTGATAGTCTCATTGTTTTAATTGTGTAATGTATGATGTATGGATTTAAATTAGTCATAACTTTAGCTTCTGTTTTAATGACTTCAGTTGTCTTTCCAGAGGGGAAGGCTTTGTTTTCTCAAGAGCAGTGTGTCTTTTCCCAGAAGAAATTAATTTCTGCTAATGACATGTGAATAGGTGAGGTGGCAGTGGAGGTGTTGGGGAATGATTATGGGGAGAAGGGACATATCTGCAAGTCCCAGGCACTGAAGAACATCTTGATAATGCCAGAGCCTATGACGTGCCAGGCACTTGTGTATAAATAGTCACCTTGGCACGTAGTGTCATTGCGATCGTGCTTTGAGAACAGCTGAGTCTAACAGCCTTGTCTCTCATGCACAGTCCAAAGACACCCTCACATGTCTTCAGACATGTGAAATAATAAGACTGGTGTTTAATGGCTGAGGCACGAGTTGTTGTGCTCCCCAAGGATTTTGGACTACGTGGCATTTGCTGGATCTGTCTGGCCACTGGTTGCAGGTATGACTGTTTGGAGGTGGGGAGGCAGGAAGGCAAATCACTCATTCCAGATGAGATTTGAAAGCCCCTTGTCTCCCCCTCTCTGGGTAGATGAAGATGAATCACAGAATGTGCCAAGTTGGAAGATCTGTTTGACCCTCCAGCTGGGAAAAAGATGTCAACAGTAGGTATGTAATCCAGTGCTAAACCTTAGAGTAGAAATGCAAGATCCTCTCCCAGGTGAGGTCTTTTTTTGTGAGCTTCCCACACCTCAATCACAGGGGTTTAATGCAAATCATGGTAGGTTAGTGTTAATAGTCCAGGTCAGCTTGCAAAGAAAGCATCTTGATTTTCTCAGGAAAACTATCCATCAATATTTGCACTAAACCTTGTAACTAAGGCAGGATAACCATAAAGATAATTTGGAGTCCTGTGGACTGTCTTTAAAAAAACATAAGGCAGTCTTTAGGCTTCAGTCAGAAGTCAGTATCTTGTACTATGGCATATGTGCATAAGCAATGATTTTCTTTCAAAAAAGGATTCTTTCATTTTCTCCAGGATTTCCAGAGTCACAGATCCTTAGGACCAAGGCGAGTTGTACACATTAAATGTTTCTTCTTGGAGTAATAGGTTTGCTTGAAAAAATAAGTCTTTGGGACTTAAAGCATCTGAACAACACTGTAAATGCTAGTTAACACTCCAGAATTATTTTGACCACCTGAGCATCACTAGAGCTTCTGTCATTCCAACCTTGGGTGGTAATTGACTTGTCCTAGATATCTGAAATAGAGGTTTGTTAGCAGTGTGGAAAAATCATGAGTAGGATCATGTATCAAAGCTTAATTTCAAGGAGTGCTGTCTTTTCTCAGTAAGCGTGGCTAAGCTAGATAACTTTCCAGCCTTGAATAGCTTTATTCTCTCTTTAATGTAGATGAAATTCTGGATTTCAGTGGTCAGTTAATAACTGGCTTTTACAATTGCAAGAGTTGCGTTTTTTTAGTCTAGATGACTGAAACCTCTAACCATTCTCCATCCTGTTTTCCTGCAAGAACAATAATACAGACCCTGTCAAGGACAGTACTATCTTTACAGAGTGCTTTCTGAGTAAGTAAAACACTTGCTGTGCATAATGTGGTGCACAATTTGAAACTCAGGTATAAAAGGGAAATGCATCCTCAGTAATGGTTGTTTATATCTCCAGTGGCACTAAGTGACCTAATTGTGTCAGTTCTGCAGAAGAGTTACAGGGAGTGAGGAGTAGGCTTGATACCTGCAGTGGGACTTTTTTCAGTGGGCTTCCAGCTGCATGGGGGGTGTGGTAACTGGACCTTCTGCTTGGTCTGGGTTTGGTTTCATTGGGGTGCCGTGACTGCAGTTTCCTTCTGAGAGCTGCGCATATCCCTAGGCCAAAATGCCATTGTCCCTGCTGCATCACTGTGTTTCTACAAACCAGTAGAGCTGGAGAGGATCTGTTGGTGGTTATCAGAATCCTACCAGCTATGTGATGGACATTTAGTATGGATACACCTGTAGGACCACAAAGTCCATACGTAACGTGTAGGTTTCAAGTGGTTTAGTTAACCAGTGGTTAACTGGTGTGGTTATATGAATTGACACTTGTTTCTGTTTTAAGATTGGATTGTGGTGTTTTTTTGGCCTGAAGTAAATATATTTAAGGGAACTTGAAATAAGTGTTATTTAACACAAACCAGTTTCCTCTTGATCTACTGTTTTCCTGTAGGCTTGCCATACAGATCTGTGCATTCTGCTCACTTCGCAGCACCTGCTCTGAGAGTGTGAAATCTTTCTCCTACAGAAGGCAGAAGTTGTTCAGACCGCTTAGTGGTCTACTTGAATTCATTGTTGAAAGATATCACATGGATTTGGGCACTGTGAAAGCAGTGAGCTGTATTTGTCCTGCAAGCACTGTCTTCTACCTTTGCTTCTCTTATCTTATCTTGAACAATGTTCCAGGCTGACCAGCCATTTCTTTGACTTAGCTGTGATGGCAGAGCAGTCAAACCGAAGTGCTGCTTTTCTTCTCTCCTTCCCATTTTGGTGTATTTTCTGTGCCTCCTGCTGCTTTCTCACAACTTCATAAAGAAGTTTGTCACTTCACAGATGAGCTTCCTGTGCTGGGAGTTGGCCAAAAGCTGGTATCAGTCTTATAAAGTCAGGGTGCAGCAGTGGGGTGAAAGCAACCAAAATCACATCTTGTTGTTCAGTAGGCACAAAAATAAATGAGAAGTAGAAAATCCAAGTATATGGATGAATCACTGATTTTCAGCTTGCTTTTCTTACTGGTCAGTCTCAATTAAAGCCATTTTGTTTCTCAGAATTGCCTGCTTTAATAATAAATAACACTGTTTAGAAGCTATTTTCTTCCAAAATATTGTTTTCATGCCACTGGCACAGTCTAACATCTAGAAAGATAACAAAGCCTGTGGAACAAGTGAACTGCCCAGTCACATTCACTGTTAATACATTCTTAAATGGTTAATTTGATGATTGATAGACCCAGCCCACAATGTTTGCAATATGTGGATGCAGCTACACCAATGTGACAACAGTAAGATTTGGTGTCAGTGATGGGCCATCTGGTGCATTCTTCAGGGTAGGAGAGCCCAAAGAGTGAATTGCCATAGTGTGAAAGACTGGAGGTTTGATCCAGCTGCGCTGTTGTAATGGTTCATCATGGGCTTGATCAACTTAAAAGACACAGGGGACACAACAGTTTGAAGAGAGTTGATCCAAATGCTTTGTGGGCACACTGTATTGACTGCAGTATTTCCTATCTTAACCACTGTTTTGAGCTGCAGTTACACAGACTACTTAGGATCAATCTGTCTCAGGATGTTACTGCTTAGCTCTTCATTTTAATTTTTACTATATCTGTGCTGGGTCTTTCCCAGCCATCTCCCCAGACACATGTCATGAAACTGGGACTTCTAAATCTGTGGCTGCAACCAAAACTGTAACTTTTCCTTTACTTTCCTCTCTGAGCACAAGACCAAACACTAACACATCCTGGATTGGAGCAGGTAGCACATCAAAAAAAATAGATGTTCTGATAGCATAAGGAAATCTGCAGCAGGAAAAAAACCCGAGCTAAAACATGTAGTGCTAAGTAACAGCAATTCAAGCAGCAGACAAAAATTGTATCATAAATTAAAAGACTTCGAAATAGGCAAAAAAAAATGAGAAATTTCTGGCACATGAGATTCAAAGTGTTCCAGTGTGTGAGTGAGGAAGGGAAGGGTCAGGTGATGGCAGCCTCTGCATCTGAGAGAGAGAGAAGGAAGTGTAGCGATAAGACTGCATAGTATTTGCTGACTTTTGCTCTGCTTACTCAGCAGCAAAGATACAGCTTCCATCAACCCTTCTTGTCCTGTGTTAGGTGAAAAATAATTATTACAGACATGTCTTGAGAAAGATACTAGTTTTAAGGCAACTTAATTTGATTTAATGCAATGAAATATTTAATTCCTGAGAAAAACATGAATTTTGGAAAGAAAGCCGTATACATTCTCTGAACTTGCCTTTAGAAGCAGCATTTAATATTTTTATTAGGAATTTAATCTGTGTTCTGAAATGCTGAGACATTAATCTCTCTTTACAACCCCTACCTTGTTGATTTCTAAAAGTAACAGCTTTCTGATGTGTTGTTTGTAACTTGCATCATGTAAAAAATGCCCAGTGGTGGTTTATCTGTCTATGTTGGTGTATCTTGTCAGATCTGTGTATGGTTTATGAGTGCACAGTGTGCACATCCCCACTCATCACTTCTGCAACTGAACGGAACTGGCGCTTGCAAAGTTCACAGTGCAATCCAGTAAGTGGTTTACCCTGGACATTACTTGCTTCTTTCCCTTCTCAGTTTCAGTGCCACTGGTCTGCCTTTTCTGTGAAAGTATCAGCAAGAAGACTGGTGCCTGTCCACTGTTTTCCATGTTGAGTACAGCTGAAAAGATAGTTGAATTTGCCGGCTTGCCAAGGTTGCTGTTTCTTCTGAAATTGATTTCTTCTAGCTCAAGGGATCTGAAAAACTCTATGGAGCAAGCACACTTTCTGAAACTTTACCTTGAAGGTCACCAATGCTTCCTTCAAAGACTGCCTTATCTCTTTGTAAGCCTTCTGAAAATGTCCTAGCAACAAAACCTGTGATTATGTATGCCACAAAATATTTTTGTGTAGTTTAATCTACTTCTTATGCACCATAAGAATTGTAAAGAGTACCAAAGGCAGGCTCACATGGCAGACCAGCTTGACAGGCTGCCTGGAAAACACAGGAGCTGGAGCTGCAGGAAAGTTTTGAGTGGTCCCCTGGTTGTCTGCAGAAGCAGTGGCAAACACTAGCCCCTGAGTAATAAATAATTACCAAGACCAACTCTGACATGTACTGTTCTTTCAGTGACTTGACCCACAATTACTGTTCTGTAGTTATTGCCTAAAATCCAAAGATGCCAGTGTTAGCCTTACCAGTAGTTTCTATTATGAGAAAACCAAAGTAATTGTTTCTGATATCAGCAACGCACTGAAATTGCAGAATATCCATGAAGTCCTTTGGTTGTGCTTATGTCTGCAATTTGAACCTTAAAAACAAAAACCAAAACGAACAAAACCCCCTTCCCCCAAAAAACCCAACCCAACCAACAGCAAAAAGAGAATGGGGACACATCTGGCACTCTCTCCTACTCTGAACAGATTTCTTAGTACTTCTTCCTAGTTGATCTTTAGGTTTTTAGAGGTTTCAGAAAGGATTGGCATGTAAGTCATGCTGCTGTCCAGTAATATGGTATTAACTTGAAGCAGTTCAAAGCATGGTATAATACCACTGTAACTGGAAATCTGTGACCCACACCTGACACTAATCCTTATCATGTATTTATTTTGGAGGGTAGAGGGAAATTAGTATTTTTCATTAACTCTTTGATTCTCAAGTTCCTCTGAAACAAATGAAAATTTCTTATATACTATCTTTTTTTTTTTTTTTTCTTTTTTAATGATCCAGATTAATTCTTCTGGTAAAACAAATCTTAATAGTGAGGAAGATTGCAGGACAGGGGAGTGGCTGACTGGGGAGGAATGCTAATACAATGGTTAAGGAGAAGCTGTCTTACACCTTGTGGCCATAAACAGGTGTTTAGAAACCAAATGGAGTGAAATTCTGTAGGAAAAAGTAGTTAACTGAGCATCTGGGCAGCAGTGCCTGGGAATTTCAAGTGCAGCCACAAAGGCATGATATTTAGCAGTGCTTTTCTACATTGTATTGTGGTGGAAGGGAAGGTGTGTGAGTTCTGTCACTAGTTTGGAAAACTCTTCTTTAAAAAACAGTTTAGACAGTGCTTGTTTTTTGCTCAGCAGTGAAGTGATTCTGCTCCTACTCTGATACAGCACTGATACCTTTACCCTGTAAAGTAAGAAGGATTTGCTTAAGGGGTACTACATTTTGTTGACTTCAGTAAGCAGGCTGTGGACTCCTGACTGCTGATTAGAGTTTAGATGAACATGCTGATGTCTTTCATACTCTTTTCATTTCTGACCAACAGTCCCTTATAGTAATTTTCTGAGGGAGGGTGAGGCAAATAACCATCAGGATAGACAAAATGAGGAACATTCTCTGTGACCTGCACAGTTTCAGTCCTCACATGTGGTTCATGGACACTGAGGAGCAGAAGTGGTCTCACGACTCTGGTCGGTACAGTTGGCTTGACCCCAGGGGTTAAGGTGGAACGGGTGAAGTAGAAGGCATTAGCTTACACCGAATTTGAGTTATTCTGCATTGACTGAAAGTCCCTGATTGAGGAGCACCATTTGAATAAGACTTTTCCTATCAACAAGAGCAGTAATTCTGTGATAGCCATGTACCTGATTGCTGTAAATTCCAAGCTGTGTTAGGATGTGGTCAATTTGGCAACACAGAATAGTGTGTTTTTATAGGTTTAGGGGTTTTTTTAACTCTCCTGAGCTTCTCTTACTTATTTGTCATGTTCCTCCCCATTCCACCATCATCCCTGCATGTGTATTTTCCTTACAAATCCACACAGATCACTTGCCTTTCAGGAATATAGTGTGACCAGGTGCATATGGGCATGTTCTTTGACAGTGAACTCCATGTATGGTTGCAGCTGAACTTTCTACAGGCTGTAAATGAACATTATTATGACTTACTTTGAGTCTCAAGGTGAGCAAAACATAAAATGCAGGAAAGACTTGCAGGCTTTTAGAGATTCAATTTTTCTCTCTCTCTTGGTCATATTGAAGCCTTGAATGAAAGTATCACTTGATACTGATGGTGGGAACAACCTTGAAAGCACAGCTGAGGACTTTGCTTGTGACTGGGTAGTACTTTAAATCATCACCAAGGTCTAAAACTAAATCACACTTCCCCATTAAAGCCTGAAGGTGATAATTTAGTTATATGATTAGAAATAACCAAAGGTGGGTGGATGGATGGATGGATGGATGGGCTGACTACCAGCATATTTTCTTGAAACACTGACTACATGGAATGCATGAGCTCTCCCAGAGGAGATAAAGATATTGCGTAAGCCACTTCACAGTAATGAGTGAAATTGTAAAATTTCAGTGCGGCTAAATACAGCTGCTGGTGAGGCAGCCAGGAGGGCTTGCATTTGTTCATGCTGTTCTTAGATCAAATTGACATGGGTTTTGTCTGCACTGCTTGAATTTTTATTTTTCAGTTTGGGAACGCCTGGGAGAAATCACTTCCTCCTTTAGGAGCAGTCCATCTACATGATAAAAGGGTATTTCTCTAGTAATGTTAGATTATCTGTTCTAATTTAGATTTTAAAATAGAAACTAATCTCAAAAATATGAAATAAAATATAATACTTGATATTATTTATATGTTACCCTTAAGAAGAGCACTGCAGTTTATCTGCTTTCCCTAAGAACAGCACTACAGTACTCATGTTATTTCCTCCCTCTTCTTCCTGATTCTTTTTTAGGCACAGGAAGTATGGCAATTCATCCTATGTAATCTTTTTGCTTTTGAGTGGTTGTTGCTAGCAGTTGTGGAGCTGTTCCCTGGCAGTTTTGTTGGTTATGTAATTAAGAACCAGTAAAAAGATGTACTGCAAGAAGCAGTTCATATAGTAAGTATATGAAACAAATAAAAGAAAAAAGAAGTCTTTAGACTGAGAATGGATCAGAAGCAGAACAAAAACATACTCAAAGCAGTGTTGGGGGTGGAGGGAGGGTTTCCCAGTCTCAACAGAAGGTGTTTTATCAAAACTAAAGATTTACCACTGGCTTTTTTGATTCTGTTTCCCAGCACTTGTTCATTTCTCTGTCAGAGAAAATTTTGTTTAGAGTAAAAAGACCAAAATCCTTCTGTTTGTCTTCTGATGGCTGCTTTTCTCCATCACTGGTATTTTGGATAGTTTTTTCTCAAGAGAAAAAGATAACTTCTTAAGCAGAAGTTTCACTGGCTTCACTGTGCGTTCTGCTTCACTTGCTTCTCTATGTGTTAGAGAAGTCCCCAAACATATGTCTTGCTACCAGACAGAATTTTGCATTCAGTATATTTGCAAGTGGCTGCAGCATGACTGGGCAATCTCACTGAAATCAGTGAAAAAAGGCAGCTTTGCAGGGCTTGCGTTTCCATTATTGATTTTTTTAAAATATAAATTACTTGATGAAAATCTGATGTATTTTAAATACTTTAGGAAGCTTTTTGGTGTTGAAATATTAATTTTTTTGCCATGAAATATTTAAAATTGTGGTGGCTGTGTGGAGTTTAAACTGTTCTTGTTAACCTGCACCAACACATAACTCGGTCATTAGAAAAACAGATGACAAAACGAAACGTGCTATTTCAGCCTTGTCATTTGCAAACAGTGTTAGGAATGAGATATTTTGGGCTTGCATAATTTCTCACTTAAATCAGCTTATGCACAGCAGAGAAACACACTGCAGAATTTGATGGAATAAAGACACAGAACTGGAAAAAAATTTGAACTGCCACTTTGAAAAAAAACACAACACATTAAACCAGATCAGAATGGGGGGGTAAAATAACCTCAAACTATATAGGTTTACAACTATACTCAATTGGGAGAGATAGCAGAAAGAATCTTCTTCAAACAGCCCGAGCCAAACACAGTGGTTTTTTTTGTCTGTACTGAGCAGTGGGTTTTTTGTCTGTACTGTGAGGCTGCACCTCAAGTCCTGTGTCCAGTTCTGTGTCCCTCACTTGGAGAAGGATATCTTCAAGTTCTTCTTGGACAGAAAAGGGCAGCAGAGCTGGGGAAGGGTCTGGAGAGTGAGTCCTGCGAGGAGCAGCTGAGGGAGCTGTGGCTGTTCAGCCTGGAGAAGAGGAGGCTCAGGGGAGACCTTACTGCTCCCTACAGCTGGCTGAGAGGAGGAGGCTGTAGCTGGGTGGGGATCAGCCTGTTCTCCAGGCAACTGGTGACAGGAGAAGAGGACGTGGCCTCAAGCTGTGCCAGGGGAGGCTCAGGTTGGACTTCCGGAAGAATTTCTTCACTGAAAGGCTTGTTAAGTGTTGGAATGGAGCACCCAGGGTGGCAGTGGAGTCACCATGGAGATGTTCAGGGAACAACTGTATATGGGCCTTAGTGCCATGTTCTAGTGGACAAGGTAGTGGTCAGTCAAAGGTTGGACTTGACGATCTTGGAGGCTACCTAAATGATTATGCAATTCTATGAAAGATCTGTGATATGTGCTTACGCTCTCCTGTGAGGTAAAAACCATTTATCTCCCCAAAAGAAAAGTTCCTACTTTCTCATTAACAGCAGTTAGTACCAGTGAGTCAAATTTTTACCCTCACCTTGCAGAGATGCTTGACACTGCTGAGCCTGTGCAGCAAGCAGTGTTTGAGTGCTCTTCTATAACTTCAGCTCAGAACATACATACTAGTTAAGCATACATAAATGGAGTTAAAAAAACCCAACAAAACACGAAAATTTGAGTGTGTTTTTGATATTCCTATTTTGTCAGTACCATTCTAGCTATAGAAGTGAAATGATGGCCTTATCTTCATGGAGATGGGAACTATGTTGGAGTCTATACAAAACAATGACTGTATTGTATATATACAATGTATAGAGTGTATACTATACAAGGACACCCTTTAGGATGAAGTCTTATGTGTGGTCATTTTTATCTGGAAACAGAGTATCCTATTTTGATATGACTGACCCTATAGAAACTTGACAACAAAGTGTTTGTTTCAGAATAATTTCCTGGGCAAAGAAATGTATGTGTGCTTATCTTTGTGCCCTGTTTTATTAAAATGGGTGGAGTTTGTAATTTGAAACTGCTCCTAAGAGGCAGTGGGCAGGGGTGGGGTGTTCAACACTCCTTGGCTGGGCTTGACCTAAATATGTAGTTGTAACAAGAGCAGCTTCAAGCTCTCTTATCACTAAACAGGAGGTGGTGTGTATATAAGCTGGCAAGTAAAAAAAGCTGTCCTGCTCTTCCTGTGTGGGTACCTGTCCTGAGCAAACTGTCTGGTTTATTGGATTGGACTGCAGACACAGTTAAAAATGTACTGGGATTTTCAGTGTAAGAGTAGGTTTAAAATGTAAGTTAATGACAAGATGTTTCAATTTGGTGTAATTATACCTTTCCCTACATGGAGGTTTGAAAACAGGAGCACTGTGAAATTTAGCCTGAATTTTAGCTCTCCTGCAGGATCCAAGCAGTTTGTGTCTCCAGTTCGCTGAGTTTCAGGAAAATGTTTGAGATGGGCATTTGATTCTTTTGACTCAGATGTTTTAGAGTCTCTGGACCTCAGCTGCAGTGATGCAGACCTGTGCTTGGGCACCTGGGAGTGAGGCACAGGCAGCACTGCCTTGGCTGCATTTGTGTGCTGGGAATGCTGGCTGAGTGGAGATGTTGGAAGGTGGGTACAAGGATGAAACCCTGAGATGGCTCTTGGAACAGAGAAGAAAAGCACTGACTTCCAGAGATGAGCATGCATCACTGGACTGTCAAATATGACAAATATGCAGAGAAGGGGACTAGCCCAATGCTTCTAAAAAGGGATTATTTTTTAAAATTAATAAATTCTGAGATCCAGGTAATGCAAACATATTTTCTGCTATATATGGCACTAAGCCTGGCTTTTTCCACTATCTATTAAGAGCAAAAGTGGTACTGACCTTTAAATAATTACTAAATACCAATCTGATGTCTGTTCTGTTTTGGTTTTTTCAGGTTGATTTTTTTTACTACAAACCAGTGAAGATGACACCAAAACATGAAAAACAGGTAAGTCATATCTAAGCTTTAATAAAAAAGGATTCAAGTTTGGCAGCTGTGGATTGAATTTCATTAATGTTCACATGGATCAGGAAAGATTGGTTGTATTCTTCATACTTTTAGTTGCCAGGATACAGAATATTCTGGAATGATGCAGTGCCAGTTCCTTCTGTTAACGTCTGATAGAAGACTCAGATATTCATTCAGAGTAAGTGACTGTGCATAAGGGGCTCAGACAGGAGAGAAGGATTTTGATGGCGTCTTCTTTTTATCAATTTTAGATATTTTATAGGACTAATGGTTGGATCTGGGTCAGAACTCTGATTACCAGCTGCATGGACCACAAGAATCCCACTTACATGTTCTCCTCTGCTCAGTCCAATGAACATTAAAAGTTTCAATAAATTATTTTGTCTCAGCTCTTAGTCTCTTATCAACTTTACTGCACAGCATGTGTGGAGTGAATATGCCAACACCCACAACATGGAAAGTCTCATGTCCTTTGTGTCTGATCCTTTTACTAACAAGCAACCTGGTGGGATATGCTATTTTTCTTGGGAGCTTTGTGGAAAATTACTCTTCAGGGGTTATTGACTAATCAGATGTGTAATAGGACCACAAGCTCATCACCTGATACAATCCTGAGCATAGATATTTGAATTAAAATACAGCTGAAATGATTAATACAAATAATTAACCAATGTGAGATTGTTTTTTTATTCCTTTTTCCTGTGGTAGATTTTCCCCTCATATTAAAAATAGATATTTCCATGTCAGATTTCCTGTTTTCCTAGTAGGAAAATGTTAGCGATTTCCGAGAAAGGCACATTTTTTATAGTCAAATTCTATATAGTAAGGCTTCTGCTTTTTCTTGAGGAATCCATTGCATTGTGCAGAAATATATCCAACAAAAGAAAAGAGAGAAGGGGAAGAAAAAAGAAAGATTTCTTGTGTTTGCTTCAGCTGCCTTTATGGGTTGTTTTTCCTTTTGAGTCAGATCCAAAAGGACCATTTTCTTTTAACATGCTAGTATCTATGTGACCTCAGTGACAGCACCTTTTAGTCTGCTGTCAACACTCATGTTCTTTGCATAGATCTGTATCCATGAGGGAGTAGGTGTAATCCAGGTTTGGGTGTCACTTTGACCATTTTGTCATTTATGTGTGACTTTCTACTTGGACTGCTCCTGGCCTTGATGACAGGCTAGCAAAATACCACCAGTGCCCTGCTTCAACTGGCTGGTCTAGCCAAGAATTAAAAGGCACATCCAGACAGAGAAACTGCTCTGCAGTTCCTGCTTGTTAAGTAGTTATGACTACTTTTGGGGCAGATTTGAAGATTCTGAATATTTATGAAGATGTATAGGCCAGCGTGGCTGCTGGGATCCATATCAAAGTCATAGCTTCAGCAGTTTGGAAAGAAAATTATTTGCCTCTGAATTTAGCAGTTTCCAGAGAGAAGGAATAAATGGAGATGCCACATCTTTCAGTAGCTTTCTCTTGAGTATATACTGTTCCCAGTACAAGAGGCCTCCTTGCCTAAGCCTGGACATTTTTAACAGTCAGCAGCAAATTTTGGTTTTGAGAGAACTGTTGCTCTGAAGTGTTACAGGACACATTCTTGAATTCATTGATACAAATGCATGTATTGTGCCCCTCAATTAAAAAACCCCAACAACACAACCAAGGGAAAAACCCAAACAACAACAACAGAGACAAAAGCCCAAACTGAAAATACTTGTAATGTGACATAATAGCTAGATTTGCAGTTCTGGAAAAACCAAGCAGCACTTGGCAGGGCAGTAATACAACTTGTAGAGGATTTCAGCTGGCAAAAAAAAAGTCCCTGAAACCTTGATTGTCTTTGTACCAAGTCTCCCATGTTGTACAGCTGGATTGCAATACAGTTTTGTGACAAATGATTAAGTTAGTCTTCAAGTGGTGTGTGGGAGGGAGAGGTCAGCGTCACCTCCCCCAGGTGGACAGTGCATGACTTGAGAATAGACATGTCTATTTAAAGTGTCCTCATTTTTATAGCAAAATAGGGAGGGAGTGGAATGCATACAGAAGAGAAAGGCAGTTATTACCCAGTATTGCTGTAATCTGCTGATTGTTTGTGACCAATCAATGCAGGATGGACTGAGCATATGACAGCAATCTTGCAGAGGAGTATTCTGCCACCTAACTCTGCTTGGACAATAACATAGCCTGTGTGTGAATATTGGCCTTTACTCTAGGGATGCAAAAGCATAGGCATCTTTTCTGGCAGTGGATCATCACTTATACTGCGTGGTTAGCTCTGCTTTGATTAAAGCAGTGCTGCTTTGCCCAGTGGGATCTTGTGTTCTGGAGAAGACTTAAAGGCAAAAGGTCAAAAGAGAAGGAACAGTCTATATGTGCAATGCCACTGTTTCAGAGCAGAAAAATCTGTAATGGGAATGCACTTCCTGGATTCAAGAGATGAATAGGAGAAGTAACCCGAAATCTTGAGAAAGGCTGTACATTTTTATTTTTCATTTCTAGTTGCTTACTGTTTATCTTGCTTCATTCTAAGCTCGGTATTGTCTTTTTTTAGGTAAATAAGGGGGGGGAAAAGGGAACACCCAGTCTTCTGTTGAAATCCTAGTGTTTCAAATCAAAGCTGACAATGACTGTGTGTGAGGGCTGCATTTTGCTGAGGTGCTCTGCTGTTCTGCAGATCATTTTTCTTCTTGCCTCAGTTCTTTCCTGCTTAGACACTGCCTGCCACAGCATATACAGCAGGTCTGATTTCTTTGGTAGGTAGAGTCTGAAGGGTTTTAACTTCCTCCATGTTGAAACTCAGTGAATAGTTAATTACAAGTTAAAAGTGTACAGAAGTTTTCCAATGTAAATCTTGTGGTCTGGAATGATTTGCAGAGTAAGCCACAGCTGACAGACAGCATATCCAATAGCAACTTTAAGTCACAATACTTTGGTATTATAAAGGTTTGAAAGAGGTATACTTATTCAAAGACTGTTTTGATTCTGTACAAAGGAGAGGGTTATGGAAGGTTATTTGGAAATGGGGTAATGTGGGGAACTTGGACAAAAGGAAAGTCAACAAGAAGCTGATAGAGCAGTAGATGAGAGGAAGGAGACTGGGGTCAGGTTATAAGCAGGCTGCCTGAGGTTGTGACTCCTGTGCTGCAGTGGTTGAGGGGAGGAGGAGTGCAGTGTCCTGTTTAAGCTTCTTGGCATAATTTATCTTCTTCCACTTGCAGGACTGATGCATTTAGTGCTCAGCAAAGGAAAGAAAGTATGTTGAGAAGTGGTTGCAGCTTTGGAGAAGATTGGGACACAGGGAAATAGGAATTTCGAGAAGACAAAAACTTGTGATATAAAAAGATAGTACAGTGAGTCTGAAAGTCTACTTTACCTACTTACCTATGTATGGTAAATATTATAGACAGTGAGGCAGGTGGAGAAAAACAACCAAAAAAATTGTGTCCTCTCCTGTGTTCAGCACATTGCTGAATATCTTCTCTGGAGCAGAGATAACTTTCTCATATGTCTCACTAGTAATTTTGTAAAAGTAAAGGCATGATCCTCAGCTGGTTGAAATGATTAAAGCTCTGTTCATTTGTTCCCCTTGTGTCATGCTGTCATGGGGTTAAAAAGCTGCAGGGGAGACTTGGCCCTCTGATGCTCTTCAGTGAAGAAAGAAGCAGCAGAGGTGGCAGAAGCCTTTAAAATGTGCTTTCTTTGGCAAGCTGTTCATGATACTCACCAGAAGGGTAACCACCACTTATACAGGAAACACCCCTGGGACCAGTAGCTGGGCTAAGTGACATAAAACCAAAAGCTGTGTCCAGCCATCAGGTAACAGGCTCCCCATCTCTGAAGCAATAATACCTGGAAATCAGGGAGGAAAATGATTTAATCGAGACCTTGAATGTCTCACTGCTACGTACATAGTGGCATGGCTGTTCAGGAAAAAGTGTATCTTCACCTTTCACGGTTGTTATTGTTCTCCTGTCAGTCCTCTGGAGGTTTGCAGTGCTGGTACATGCAAGTGTGTGTTAGAGGAGATGACTTGGCTGAAGAGTAAAGCTTTTATTCTTGTATCTTTGGTTTGGGCATAGGAAGACCCATTTTGAGAGCTTTCTAGTTCAAGATTTCTTGATTTATGCAAATATGTACTAAAAAAAGCATGTTTTTTACCAGAGACGCTGTCATTCCTCCCACAGTCAATTCCTGTACCTGGAGATCTTGCGCAGTGCCTTCCTCTCAGGGGGACTATATCTACAGCTTAAAGTGATACACTTTTCCTTAAGTGGTTGGATTAGCTTTTGGGGTGAATAGCTTATTTAAGCAACTGGAGTAGGGTAGCCTGTGCATGTGCTCCAGAAGTAGCAGGTATTTAAGCACACTTCTGACCTTTGTATTTCAAATGAATGTTTTACATCCTAACATGAATATACAGATTTATCAGGATTTTGTGGTTTGGTTTGGTTTTGTTTTTTCTACAAGAAAATTTTGATCGTTAGCTGGGAGTATTGAGAAACATTTAATTCTTCAGTCTCTTCCAATTCACATTAGTGATGCCCAGTTACATTACAGTAACATCCACAGGCCCTCTCTCTTTTGGGATCCCTCTAGATTATTACATAGATACAATAAATTACAAGTAAGTAAGCTAGATATGATAGCTTCTACAACAAATACTCTATATGATTGTCCCCTCAAAATGGGGAATTTTGCTCTGTAGTGTAGCTGTGTTGCTTCCTTGGGCAGGTTGATGGGCAGATTGGAACAGAAATGCCCCAGTGCTGCATTTTCAGCTGTACTCTGTCAGTGTTGATTACAAATGTGGGAAAAGCCTAAAACACCTGCCTCATCCTCCTTTATGTGTGTGACTTTGAATGTTAGACTCTTAGTTTGTCACTACCAAGATCTCAGCTCCCATGTGTGAAACATGTATGAGTTTTGAGAGTGTTACTTCATCTGAAATACTCCTTTTCAGCTAGCGGTTTGGCAGGGACTTTCCCAGACATGTGGTGTAGCTCAGATGATTCATTGCTTTATGCTTCTCCATTTATAGGGTTGCAAAATTCAATAAAACAGCAGTTCATCTTTTAATCTGACTCAGTAGTTTGTGGAACAGCAGAACAATCAAGAGAGTCTTTAAGGCTGCCTTTGTCTTCTGAAATTAATTGCTTTTTATTATGCACTTACAGGAATTTGTAACTGTCTTGGTGCGAGACCCCAGGATACAGAAAGAAGACTCATGGCATTCCTACATAGACTACGAGATATTTATTCACGTAAGTATAAAAATATGAGAACAGATTCTTTGGGCTCTTATTGCCGTTTCTGTCCAAGCCAGGGTTGTCTTTGGGATAAAAATGGAATTTCTGGTTCTGGGATGCTGGAGGCTATTATTCTCTTTTAACAGCTGGGATGCAGTGGAACAGGTAAGGTGGGGTTTGCCGCTGGCCGTGTTGTAGGTCTGGCAGAGCTGGGGTTGAACCTAATGTGTTCACATGTGCATTCCACAATGTCTTACAACAGGCAATTCTTAGCTTTACTTATCAACTAGAGGACTGTTACGGTCAGTGATACCTTACCATTTTAAAAGAATGTTGATGTTCAGGTATTCATGGGAAAGCAACTTCCTTTTCAAGTTACTACCTGGATATTTGTGCTTTAAATTCTTCTCAGTTCTTTTTGCCACGTTACTTGGTTGATGCAATGTGGTTGTTTTCAGTGTACCTTGACATTCATATTATGCTAATTTAGTGGTGCTTGGATGTGTGAAGTAGTTGCATTTGGATTTGTGATTATAGTCCACCATACGTTAATGGGAATGCACTTGGCATTTTGGTGCTTTTGTGCCTCAAGTCTGTCCTGTACATAATTTTGTTTTATTGGTTGTTCTTTGGTGGATGACATATGGAAGGTGTTATCCTAATTTGCCAAATCTAGATCCAAGGATTTTAATTGCAGTGTAAAATAGAGGTATTTGAGAGCACCAAGTTACATGGTTAATGCTTGGTGTAAAACCAAAAGCATTTCCTTCCTGTGTGGAAGAGTTAAGCAGTTAGTGTATGACAGCAAGCAGTCAAATGATGACTTATTAAATGTCTGTGTGACAAGTACTTCTCTCCTGTGTGGCAATCAGAGTTGTGAAACTTAAATTTGCAATATGCTTCAAGTACTGCTTCCAAAGCAATTATATTTTTAATTTCTGGAAAATATAAATTGTGTAGATTTGGCAGGGTGGGTGCTGTATTAATGTTTCACAGACATCAGTGCCTCTGAATAGAAAGTGTATTAAGGCTTTCTCAGTGACTGCTGAGCTGGGGAGATGTTGTTTAGACCCTATGTGTCTTCATTCAAGTCCAGCCAGCAACTGAGCACCACACAATCTAATGCTCACATATCCTCTGCCCCACCAGCAGGATGGAGGGAAGAGAATTTGGGGGATGAAAGAGAAAACTCACGGGCTGAGATAAGAACAGTTTAATAATCGAGATGTAGTAATAAAATAATAATAATAACTAGTAATAACATAAATACTAATAAAGAAAAAAATAGATAAACTGTAGAAAGACAAGTGATGCAAATGAAAACATATGCTCAGCACCAAGTAACCAGTGCCCAGCCAGTCCCTCAGTGGCAGTCCCCAGCCAACCTCCACCCTAGTTTATTGCTGAGCATGATGCTGTATTGTATGGAATATCCCTTTGGTCAGTTTGGATCAGCTGTCCCAGCTGTGTTTCCCATGCACTCCCAGCCTGCTCACTGGTGGGGTGGGGTCGAGTGAGGAACAGAAAAGACCTTGGCTCTGTGCAAGCCAAGTTAGTGCTCAGCAGTAACTAAAACATCCCTGTGTTACCAGCACTGTTTTCAGCACAGATCCAAAACACAGCCCCAGCTACTGTGAAGAATATTACTTTTCCCCCAGCCAAACCCAAATATATGATCCATCATTGGGCATATCCGAAGCTATTAAGCATAAATCCAGCTTCCTGCCACCACAATCCCAGGGGTTTTGGAGACAAAGTCTGCCTGGTTTTTAGGACAGCTGAGTTCCCCTTCCACCCAGCTCTTAGAGCATTTATCTTCTTAAACTGTGTGATACCCTAGGTGTGCTCCTCTGTTCCAGAAGGCTGTCATCTTTGTGCTCTCTACAGTCTGCATCTTGTGGCTGTCTGGAGTTAGGGCTCCTGGCAGGCAGGGAGGGTGGGCTGGACTGTAGGCAGTTTTCTAATGGAGTCCCTGTCTGGTATGTGGGATTTCATCTAAATGTATGCTCCATGGGAAAATTTAGCAAAAATATTTAATTTTCATAGATTGTTTCTCTTTTGATGAATTGGCATTTTCCTAGTGAGGAATTGTCTTCTGTGGGAAAATTTCCAAATGCTGCTACTTGCAGAGAGCAGTCACATTGGTTTCTTTGGTTTGGCATAAATGGGACTGCACACTGGAAAAACTCTGTATAGCTGTTTGCAGGATTGCAACTATGCAAAAGATGAAGATCTTTTTCCCCTGCAAAGATTGGCATTATCTACTGAAACCTTTTTCTGAGGTCTATTTTTCCTGTTACTGTAAGTTGTACTGTAATCCAAATCTCTTGCTTTTAAAAAGAAAGCAATGAAAAATATTTCCCTGAGAAGCAGTAGAAACTGTCACCAGTCTTGCCTTGAGTTAAAGCACAGTCCTTAACATAAACTGAATTAATGTCAAGCTTTCCATTGGTATCTCGGGCATTAGTAAAACATCTTGGATGTGTTGTTAATACCATGCCTGCACTTTAGCTTAAGCTGATTTGCAAAGTAAATGTTTTTTATTTCCCAACAGACAAACAGTATATGCTTTACAAGGAAAACATCCTGTGTTAGACGACGCTATCGAGAATTTGTTTGGCTCCGGCAGAGGCTTCAGAGCAATGCAGTGCTTATGTGAGCAACTTTATATATGGCTATTTAATAATCAGTCAGGCATGGAGACAAGGACTGTTTCATTTTAATTCAGAGAACTGCAGAAATCAGATCTGGAAAGTATCCTGTGTTTCTTACACATTTATTCTGCAAAGTGCATTTTATGTGCTTTAAACCCAGCAGAATGTGGTTTGTACTTACAGCCTTTTTTTGGTGAGCCCCCCCCCCTCTAATTTGTAAGAGACTTGAACTATATTTTCTTCTGCTATGTACAGATAGCAGAAATAACAGTCTAGTGTAGGTGTTTGTACCTCCTCTTTGTCCTTCTTCAGTGTGCTTAGGTCTTGCAAGCACCATAAGAAATCTAGCAGACATGGATGCAGGCTTAACAACTCGACCAGAAAAATCAGATTAATTTATTTTCCCCTTTGAGGTGTGTGAGAAGCCCTTCAGTTTGTCAACCTTGTGTTCCTAAATCGATTTCTCAAACATAACCCATGATTTTCACATGCTTGAGGTTGGTATTTGCTTACTGCATTTTTCTCTGCTGTTTCACATTTGGTTTTAACTGTGAATTTTTTTTCCTGTTTATAAAGACAGCTACCTGAACTGCCATCCAGAACTCCCTTTTTCAATATGAACAATCCTAATCACGTGGACCATCGCCGTCAAGGTCTTCAAGAATTCCTGGAAAAGTGAGTACAGCCTATCCAGAGGTGTTGAGATTTTTATGAGGTCATCAATTCCTTGTTTAAAATAGCTCATCTCTGGTACTTGAGAGCCACCGTGTGGTCATCTGTACATGCTACACGTTTAGTTCTATTTTTTAACTTGCACTGTCATAATTCATACACGTGACTTCAGCTCTATTGATTACAAGGAGACTTCAACTGGAGCTTTTCCATTGTGTTTCATTGCACTGATTATAGATAATAAGCTTAGATTTAAATCACTTTGCAATTGCATACTTAGTTTGGGAGATCTTTCACTGTGATGTCTATTTGTAGCTTTCAATAAGGAGCTGGATATTCTTGTACAAAGAAGAAAACCACCCCCCTTTATGTTCATGGAAAATCAATGTTCCTGTGAGCCTGGGAAAATTCTCTAGTGAGATTTCCTGACACAGAGCTTTCCTATAATGCAAATTACTTTGTTGACCAGTCCCACTAACATAAGCAAGCTCTAGCAGTTGTGACTATTTTCAGTGTAGCTGCAATCTGTATAAAATCATTCATCAGGTTTAGCTAGACCCTGACCTGCATTACAAAGGAGTAGTGCATGAGTTTCAGTACTGCATCCCTCAGTCCCACTGCTGTGGCCACTTCACCTTCTGCAGTGGCTGAGCCCCTGTTGATGTAATTTTCTGGTTTTTCTCTGCCATTCTTGTTGTGCTCTGGCACTGCTGGTGTGAGAGCAGGCTGCTCACAGCTGCTGGGGCAGGAGCTGTGTGTACCTCTGCCGGCTGCCTTTAGCTGCTGCTCGGGGTAAGGGCATGGTGAAACACTGCAAGTACAGGCTATTCATCTTCTTTCCAGTCCATGTATTATATGCCTCCCTAACAGACAACAAATCATCGGTCCCGAGGTGTATTTGTTAGGCTTAGCAGCTGAAGGCAGGGACAGCTAACTGCTGCAGAAATAATATTCTGCATGCGGGTATATAGGATCTGTGGCCAAAAGGTCAGCCAATAAATACTGGCTGAAGGCATGTGAGACAGGGAAGAGAAAGCAGAAAAGGATTAGAGGGTATTTTTACGCCTCAGGAAAGAAAATCAGTGAAATGGAAGGGCTGTGCTCCTAGAAGCATGTCAGTGATAATATGAAGAGTGTGGTAGCTCAGGTTCCTGGCTCTGAGCAGTTCTGTCTTAGCTGTGCTGTCCCATGGAGTAGTGCATTTAAAAAAACACTGTCATTTTAAAATGGCAAAGAGGCCAGCCTGGTAACAAGGTATATCGACATCAGAAATGTTTACAACTGCTGTCTGCCCTTCAAAAGGCAAAAGAGAAAGGTAGATGATCTTAAGAGACATCCTCATGCTCCAATTTAGTGGATGACTGTAGCTTTAAATGAGTACTGTCAGCAGAAAATGACAGCACGTGGAGCATTTCACCATGCTGCTGTTAGTTCAGGAGTGGGAAAAGAAGCAACTCAATGGAAAGGTAACGATTTAAATGTTTGAACTTGAATGCAAGGAAAGTGTCAGCTTTCTCTCAGCCCTGGGGAGCAGTTGGAAGGAATTTTCAGAGGTTGTATTGAGATGCAGTGGCCTGGCACTTCACTATACCATTGCCCTCTGCTGGCTGGCCCTGCTGTGCTGCTGCTGCTGCTGCTGCTGCTGCTCCACACAGAAGGCATCTTCCTATTGGCTCAGCAATGCTGCCATGATGCTTTCCCCCCCCCATCCCCCCATTTTATGACTCTGAACCAAAGGTTATGATTCTTTTTCTGAAATTGAATTTGTGGAACTCCCTAACGACAGTTAGTACAATATATATAGACATGTGTATAACATATAGGTATAATATACTTAGGCATGTAAAATGCACACATATGTTCTGCATAAATGTATGTTCTATTTGTACAATATGCATATATGTACAATACACATATGTTACATACATATTGCATATAATACACACGCTTGACTTTAATGAAGCTCTGGGTCTGGATGTTGCATGTTCTGTGAGGTGGCAATGCCAGGTGGAGCAGTACCTTTCTGATACATTAGAAAGGGGCGACCCTAACCCAAAACTGCTAAGCTGAGGGCTCCATTCATCCCAGCAATGACAGCAGTCACTGTGCACAGTTCACAATCCTACTGGTGTTTCTTTGAGGCAGTGGGAAGAAATGAGATTCGAGCCTATATGGACCTGTCTGGGGAGAGGTTCGCAGGTAACATTTTTAAATGCCTGCCTGTGATGCTGGGATCCCAGGTGTTGTCAGGATCCAAGACACCTCTGAAAAGGGTGTTTAGATCTTCAGAAGTCTTGGTTTGTGCCTTGTGTCTGTATGACCAGATTGCTATAGAGCCTGCTTGTGCAGGAGCCACATGCCTGCGGAGCAGGATTGAGCAGCTGGAGGCTCTCTAGTGCTCATCTCCTGGCCCTGGGAACACTTCTATACTGCCTATATGTGGATGGCTACAGAGTTCTCTTGTCTGTCCTCACTTCCCACTCCAGGGTGAGTTAGCACAGGGCACAGTGTGTACTTAGAGCCTTTGTGGAGCCCCTCTGTGCTGAGCACAGTAGCGTAAGAATTAGGCCAACAGCTGGGAAGTTAAGCACTAGACTTTGGTGAAATCTGGGAACAGGTGTCCCATTTTGATTTGGTTTTACTGCACAAATGCAGGGTAAGATCTACTTGTCTTACAGGTTATTATCTCTGAGTGATGAAGAGCTGTAAAGCTCACTTCTTGTCTGGGCATAATTTAATATTTCAAGAGGCCATTTGCATTAACGGAAGTCAGCTAGCCCCTTTTCAATTATGAATTACTTTGTAAGAATAAGGAAAATTATGTGTTTTTCCTGCTAAGTATCCTCATCCTTTGAGGATGCCTGTAAATTCACAGGAAAAGTTTATTTTTAAACTAGAGGTCAAAATTAAAACACTACCTTATCATTTTAGTTTTTGTAAGATCCTCTGCATGTCTAACTTTGGGATTTAGATTACCCGCACAGAAGATGTATTGGGTTTGCTCATGAGAAAACTAATTAAAGCCATTTTAAATGAAGTTGAGTTCAATTGATGACTTTTTAAAAAATTGAATATAGTTGGATCCCAAAAAATTACGTGATTTAGGGAGAAGGATTACTCTTCAATCACTTTTCAAACATGCAGTTTATGATGGGGCGGAAGACACTGAGGGTTTTGAGAAAGGAAGTGCTTGGATCCACAGGGAACAGAGGGCATCCATAGTGTTGCTGTTGCAGAGGGCCATGCATTGGGCTTGATGTAGCAGTGAGCAAGCCACCCAAAATTCATCTGCCTAAGGAAGAGCCATTTTCTGAAGGTGTCTGGTGTTTTGTCCTTTTCCTCCCACCTCCTTGCCTTTTCCACTGCAGTCCCACAAGCTGCAGCTGGTGCAGGGCCAGAGGTCTCTTCTGGAGGTGTCTCCACTGGGTGCTGTCTCAGGGGTGTGGAAAGTGGGAGACTGGCTCCAAAAGGAATGGATGCCAGCTTGCTCCTGCCAGAGGCTCAGGCCAGGAGCATTGGCAGTTGTGGGGCAGGTGGAACCACCTTGGGCAAGATGCCTCTCTCCAATGGAGCCTTGCTGGTATTTCCTATCTGGTGAGGGAATAATGTGTAGCAGGCACATGTGGCTAAATCTCCTCCTAACCGCACGCATTATCACATACCCAACAGTTGCTTCACAGTTGCTTGATACCAGTAACATTTCCTCCCTTATAAAAGTGAAGGAGGAAAGACAGTCAGCTTTTTTTAAGAGGAAACTGGGTCTTTGTTTGGTGTGGGCTGGGGCTGAGGGGCTGGATGCTCAATAGAGGGCACCACAGCACAGGCTGTCATCCCCCGCCTCTCAGCTCCTTGGGTTTTTCCCTTGCTCTCCGTCATCTGATGTAAATGGGCAGAGTAAATTTGTCGAAAACAAAATCGGAGTGTTAACCTTCCACACACATTCAAGTGTGCATCTGTCATTGTATTAGGTTACAGTAGATACAGGAAATCTTTAGTTAGGATTAAGTTGTACTGTTCAGCCATATGTTGTTTTTCTCCAGCAGAACAGTGTATAATATACCTAATAAAATCATGTTGAAGAAAACCAGATTTTGGACCTTGTCCAAATAAGAAAAAACACATGTTTTTTCTTTTGTAAATATTTTTGCCATAACACAGGAAAAGATAAATATTCCTCCTATAGTTCCAGCATTTCCTCGAAAATGACATTATTTCTTCTGCTTGTGAAGTGATGTTTTTCAGTCCTGCTTCTTTAAAGGTCTAGAGATCACGAGCATTTACTGCAAGATTACAAACAAAGATGGTTGAGAATAAAAAAATTATTTTATTATCTCTAATTCTAATGTGTAGCCTTATCCTGCAGCCCCCTTAATCATGTAAGTAGTCATTATGCATGTGAGCAATCTGGCCAAGAGGAGTGAAATCTCTGACAAGTAATGACCACTGATGGGATCAAGACGTGCAGGGTTTAGCCTTTCGTTCTTCTTGCAGGCGTGCATAGAAGGTCTGTTGTTCTAAATATGCTCAGTCAGTTTATAGGAATTAATACCATGAGCCGTGACTCTTGCAGTAGCGCAAAGGCAGCGAGTGGTGATTTACATCACTGTAAGCACAGCCCTGCCTGGCACTGGCTGCAGGGAAAGTGTTGAAGAAGCACTGGGAGCGCTACCAGTTGTGTTGAGACCGCGCACGCGTCCAGCCTCCGCAAAGACATCCGAGTGTTAATGCTGTGACACTCCTCCCCTCCTCTTGCCTTTTTCATTTTTAGGTAGTGGTTTGTAATTTTCATTTTTTAAGTCCTTGAAGCCAAGTCTACTTTTTAAATGAACAGCCCTTCACACAGTCAGCCCCCAGGATAGCAAAAGCCCCAGAGAGCAACTGCTATACCAACACGTAATACTATTAGTACCATCTGGTGACAAATGTTGGGGTATTCCCTTGAAGAAAGAGTATTTTGAACAGGAAAGTGTAACACTTACGGGTAGTACAGAATTTATTGCTCATTTTGATTGCTTGAAGCATGCAATTAAAAAGCAGTCTAACCTGTTGGTTCAGAGGGGGCGGGAAAAGAAGCAGCTATTTTTTAATTAAGAGAGAACAGAAATTCTTCAAGGGTACAAGCAGTTAAAAGGTGTCTGTATATTTGCTTTCAGGGTGGTTTTAAATGACTTGCAAAATGCATTGAGTGTTTGGTCTCAATGTGAACACACATATATATACATATATATATATGAGTGTGGGTGTGATTAGCTCCATGAACATCTTTTCGTTGCTGTGCCTTGGTTTCTCTTCACTCCCTTCACCTCCAGATGGCACTATGAAGCAGAAAAGAAAATTACTGTGAAATAATGAGTCCAATGTAAAGTAAAATTGGAAATTGAATTATAGCTGCAGAAAAAGGACAGTAGCCTTGAGGTCCTGATCAGTCTGTACTCTTATCACTTTTGTTTGCTGTTCCATGTGTTAGGTTACTGCCGAGTTAATAACAGTGCTTTAGCAGTTCAAGGCTTAGCAGAATTGTACTGGACATGAAATAAAGCTAAAATGAATTTGTGTCCAATATCATTGACATTAGTGCTCATTACTTCTCTGGTGTAATGCCTCAAACCATCTAAAATCAATTTTAAAGATTACCCGTTATTTTATAAAGAAAATAAAATACATTTCAAACAGCAACAGAGCTGTAAGTGTAGTGTAATCTCATGAACAGTTAGTTACTCGTGTTTTCACTGGTTGGCAGGAAACTTTTGAAGGTACAGCAAGAGGAAAAACTGTGAAACTAAATGCCATTCACAGAATTTAATGACTTGGCTTTTTGCTGTGTTACTTGGCATTAGACACGCAAATGTTAGAATTGCAGAAATGTGCATCCCCTCACTGTGCCTGGGAAAAACAGTAACTGTAGTTACTCTACAGGAAACTCCAGCACATTATTTTTCTTTTCTTTTTCTTTTTTTTTTTTTTTTTTTTTTAAGAGAAGTAGAAGGAGAATATTTACTCTCACAATTCCATAAACTATAAAAGTGGATTTATTGTTTGGAATGATACCTCTGCTTTTTGTTGCAATGTTTGTCTTTGTTTGGAATGTGGGTTTATCAAGATTCAAGGCTGAAATCCTCTTCTAGTGGCTGCTGAATAATGGCTTTTCAAACTGTAATCATGAAGCTGTTGCTGTCAAGGTGTGTGGACCTGTAAATTCTGTTTTGAATCATTTTTACACAGCCTTTGCTGGATTTTAGACTACAAAGAAGTTTTTCTGTCTACTAATGCATTACGCACTTTGGTTTTACAGATGTCTATTTGCTGTTAAAATTGCGAGAATTCGGATTGGATTTAAAAGGCTTTCTCTGTGTATGAAAGTGTGCTTATTTTGAACTTGAGCAAAATCTGGTCTTTCTGAGACTCCATTTCACCCACACCCAGTAGATCATTAGGGTCATTGGAGACATTTCCTCATTGGAAGGTGTCAGAGTTGGAGTTGTTCGGTTGAGACTGCGTGTTCACCTAGGCAAGTGAAATGTGCATGCACACAAGTAACTCGTGGTTTCATGTAGGCATCTCCTGCTACTTACTTTAATTTGACAGATTTTTATGGGCTTGAATGAAGCCAGAAATCCTTTCGTGTGTTTATTAAATGTTATTGTAACGTTGGCCGCTTTAGAGAACAGTTTTCAGAATGTATTTGTGTTTAAAACGTTATGGTCCAAACACACCATTAATCTTATTCAAGAGAAGGAACTAATCAGTTACACTTTTCATTTTAGTCAGAGTACCTTTAAAATGCAATATTTCTTTCTGCTCTTAGTAGTTCTTACATTAATGTCATCTCTTGTTTCCTGCTGCACAGCAATGACTTTTTTTGGTAAAAACTGTAGCCTAAACGGGTGTAAATAGGTAAATATTGACTCTGAGTAGCTTGGAGTTGTTTAAAGATATTTTAATAATTTTCTCTGGAGCACTCTTTGGTGTAGTAATAGCCTCTGATGTCTTTATTACATGAGTAAAACGAGACACACAAATTGAAGAAGTTTCTTGTTAATCATTCTAGGATTTGTATAGTAAAAAACTCCCTTTTAAAGAATTCCCATTTAAAGAAATGTTGAAGAAAAGTTGCATATCTTTTCTTCAGAAATAGTGATGATGATCCACAATTCTCAGGCCTTGAAAAAGTCTCTCTACAACTTTCTGTGTTACTGAAATGTATTGTATTTTGTTTACTGTCATATGTTTCAAGTAAATACTCTGTGCTAAATTTATTTGGAGACTTAATTTAAAATACGTATGAACCAAACTTTAAAACTGATTTTTGAAAATTTAAGAGTCCCTGAAAACTATCTGCAAATAAATTAAAACCAATGTTCAGTATTAGCATTTTTGTTCTAGCTTAAATACTTCTGACAGTGTAAATAATTTTGGCTCGGGTTGGCTCAGTTGTTGACAGGTATTCCAAGGTCCTGATGTTGCACATGTATGAAGTCTGTTTTGCCTACACACTGTTTCTCTATGCCACCAAACAAATCGGTGACTTGTAATTTTTATAAAAGTTTGTCTATTTAAAAAAAAAGAGAGAGACCAAATTTTTTTAAGAGTATATGCCTCCAACTGCCTAAAAATCATTAATTGATCCATGTGGTAATAGCAGATGGTTAAATGGAAGAAATGTCCTTGAAGTTATTCTAATAGCAGATGTGCCTAACTATTAGCTTCATGTTTTTACTCACCTAAAATTCCAAATAATGCAATAAGAAAGTAACACGCACCTAATCATTTATTACGTTCATTGCCTTCTGTTACTGATTTAGGATTCATCTGAAAACTTTAAAAGCAGGACATCATTTAGAATTTGTTCTGGGAAAACACTTTAGAATATATCTGTGTGTGTCTGTGTGTGTGTGTGCAGGTTAAATATAAACATTTGCCTTTTTTTTTGCTTTTCCAGGGTGCTACAAGATGCATTATTGCTCTCAGATAGTAGGCTTCACCTCTTCTTACAGACTCAGCTAAGCCCAGAAGATATGGAGGCCTGTGTGTCTGGACAGACCAAATACTCTGTTGCTGATGCGATTCTCAGTTTTGCCTCTCTGAACAGACGTTTTCCTATAGAAGATGAAGAGAGAAAAAAAGAAAAAAATGATGCAGACTCTGATTCAGAGAGGTGATTTCTGTATATCCTTACTTTCTGAGATTATATATCCATACATACACACGCACATGCTTCACTTTTTTGTTGATGTAATACTAAGATAATGAAAAAATTAATTGACTGAGATTTTATTGAGCTGTGACAGCTCATCATAGAAGTCTTCACACACACCTCCACACTGAATTAATGAATGCAGTAGAAATTCAATTATCTGCATTCTGATTATGTGAATTTCATTTAGTCAGACTTGAATTATTCGCGTTTAAATTATCTTGCTAAAAAAATATCCAACTGCACTCCAAATGGCTAATTAAAAGTCCAAATTTCCTGTCTCTCTTTGTGACTGGAGATAATTAAAGTTCTCCTCTGTTACTCAGGCTTTGAGTGTGTTGTGAAAACCAATTTCCTCCTTTTATTTTTTTTTTCTCTCCCCCCCTCTCCCCTTTTCTGCAGTTCATCCTCCGGGCTCGGACCTAGTGATGACAGCATTTCATGTGGATGTAAAGCAAGCCCAGCTTCTGAAGAATCATGAAAAACCATTCCTGTATTGCTACCTTAAGGACAGTACAGAGCAATTTCTGCTTTGTTTACTGGTTATGTGTACCACACAAACAGGGCTGTCTGGTAACGTGTACCTCAAAGACCCATCATTAATGCAAACGTACGTCCTTACAGAATACTCAAAACAGATGCTGAGACTATCTTTCTGGTGATTTTTTTGGTTTTTTTAATGTATCTTGGTGTAGGTCTACATTGCTACCTATTTATGTTTTTGTGACTATTAAAATCTCAGTATTGGGTGAGTCATGCTCTTCTGACATATGTGGCAGTTAAAATAATTCCCTCAGTGAGTGCATGTCTCGGATTTGAAAAATAAAGATAATTTAATTCTTCATCTTATAAGTTGCTATATCATATCAAACATATTCAAAGCATCTTTTAGTCATTTGCATCAGAGAAGTTTCATCTTTAGAAGTCATTTGACATTGGTGATGAAATTACACACCCCACCAAGGTACTCACTTTTTAAAGTAGCTCAGCAACATCAGCAAAACAACTTTCGTACAAACTATATTCTGCTGACAATTTGAGATATAAATACATCTTACTCTGGTCCTTCTGTAATGTTTATGGAAAGACTGGTTTTATCATGCGTAAGTACTGAAGGCAAAAATTCTTGAGCATGGTTGCTTAGAAGTTTAGAAATATAAATAAAAATTACATCATTTCTAGGCTTGCTGGAGATTCTCAGCTCCCAGGGTATTATGGATACTCATTCCTGGAGAAAATCACAGATGAGGTCCATCAAAACCAGTAGCTGAATTTTGCATCGACCTCGCTAGGGCCGGGATTTCACCCAACATGTTTAACTATAAGCATTTATATTTGAAGGTGCTGGTAGAGGTGTTCAGCAGCTGAAATGGGGAGTATCTCCCTCTGAGAGGATGATAATCACGTAGCTGTTAACATCCTGCATGGATGTGGCTCTCTCCACTCTCTCTGAATAACAGGAGCCACCGATTTCATTGTGGCTGTAGTTACCACGCTGGAATATTGACTTTTTCACAAACAAAAGGCAGGCTTGAACACAACTTCTTAACCACCAACACTTATTTTGATTAAATGTCAGTTTTGCTCTTTATTGTTCACAGCAGCTGCGTAGTGTCTTGTCCCAGATCCTGTCAAAGGAATATGTTTCACTGTGGTGTTGTATTTATATTTGACATTTAACTGCTATTAAAAAGAGCTAGGGGGTCTGATCACCCTAGCAAAGCTCCCATTAACTTCAGTGCGGTAGTTACTGGCCTAGAAATGGATATAAATACATGCCTTTCTTTTTTTTTTTTCTTTTTTTCTTCCTTTTTAAAGAAAACTGTGGTTACTTTCAAAGGAGCATTTTAAACATGTGAATTACAGAAACAACAGATTATTAAATACACAGCTAGTAAGGGGTAGCATAAACATGTGTGGGCATGCTTTTTTAAAGCATCCAGCTGGGAATCTGTGTAATTTTAGAAACAGGTTTTAATAGCTTGAGAATAACATCTCTTAGGTAACTGCTTTAAGCCACTGTATTTTGTTGATGGTAGCACTTTGTAAGATAAATAACCTGGGTTTCTTTTTTGTTAGGTCTTACTGAATTGCACAAATGTATCTATTCACCGTTTCAGCTTGTATGTGACTTAGCAGTAAAGCTATTTTTAATGTAAAAGTGATAATGTTTAATTAAAGCAACAAGTTATCACTAAAAGTAGCTTAAAAATAGCTGTTACTGCCAGTCAGAGATTTTGATTACTTGGATATTTTTTTCCTATATTTTTTTAAGATCGACACATTAAAAAAAAAAAAAGTTTAGCAAATTTATTTAAAAGGTGGGAAGGATTAAAAACTGGAATAATGCTGGGAAGGATATTACCATTTTTATTTAAGACAGTGTAGGTTTTTGTTTTTTTTTTTTTTGAAAGATTGAGCTAAACTCTTGAAGCACTTTACAGTTCTGGCTTACTAACACATCCTCAGTACCTGACAAAATCTACAGAAACACAAGGTTTGTAGAGCGTTTGTGGCTGATTTTAATTCTGGTAGCTTATCAGTATGCCAGTGAGTGTTTTCCAAATGAAGATGTTTCTGAAATAAATATTTGTTTTCTAATAGCTTTATTGTTATTCTCTTATTTTCTTCATCATTCTGTTAAAAAAATCTGAGACTACTATAACTTTCTTTCCAGCTTTGACAGAAATTTGTTCAAATATTTATTTTTTGAATGTTGTTTGTGTAGGTAGTGTTACTGGAATTTTTCTTAATAATGGGGGAGGGAAAGTACCTCATGCTCTCTAGTATGTCTCCTTCGTGTATCAACTGTCTAGAATCACATACAAAGGTTTTAAGGCATTTTGTTTCATTGGAACATTAAATGTAACTTTTGCAAATGTAAATGTGAAACAAAAAATAATTTAAATGTCTTTTATTACTTCAATGATTTAGTAACTTTTCAGTACTATGACACACAGTTTGATCAGTTGGTCATTGGTATTTTGATTATAATTTTTTAGTTTTGAATAATGCTGACATTTCCTGCTAGCTATTTCTTAAAAAACAGAATAATACCTAATTTATAAATTAGAAGTAGTAATCAGATTACATTATATCTAATTGCAGTAATTCTGCATTCAAAATCTTTTCTTTATCTTTTGCTTATAGCTTTACATCCTCATTTTTATGATGATTTCTTAAAAGCTTTTAAGTAATTAAATAAAACAACTTACTACTTTCTAGCTCATGTTTAAACCTGACAGTGAGGTTTCCTTTATTTCAATATCAATATCCTAATCACTTTATGACTTACCATGTGTAATTTACTCTTCTGTTATTTTTTTAATATGTGTATATATACATAAATATACAGATACTATATACATATATAGTGTGTATATATATATATATATATATATATACACATATATACACAGTGTATGCACAGACACTGTTGTGTTTGGGTTTTCACTTCTTTACATTTCCTACAAAAAGAATAGCAGAGAAACTCCACAAAAATGGTGTATTTGGAGTGAAAATAGTTGTTTACATCTTACTTCTATAAGCACCGAGAGAAATTTATACTCTAAATCTCATGCTGTAGAACAGTGCAAACTTCAGTGTCCACATCTTTTTTTGACAGGTGACATACTGAATTTGTTTTCCAGATTAATATTTAAATTTTATATTACTGTGAATTATATAAAAAAAAAAATGTTTGTGACTTGCTCTGTTATACACGGAATGGATAAGAAGAATAAACCTGGTATGGTCCTGTGTCGTTTCCCTATAACTGCAGGACTGGGCTCAGGGCTAAGGACCGGGGTCTTTACTTTTCTTCCCTAGCTTTTATAAGGTGGCAAAAGTGTAGAAAATAATTTCCAGTCTCAGGCTGATTCTTTTCACGAAAGGCCTAAACGCTTTAGGAAATTATTAACACAATTATTCTCCGCTTCGCTGTTAAAAATGCGCCATAACGGGTTAAGTCGCTTCTTCGCCTTCTGGAACAAAACCTCCTTAGAAGTTAATTCAAGTGGCCTTGTAAAAGAGAAATGGAACTGTGGCCTTCGGGCTCGCTTTTGGCTTGCGGGGCGCCCGTGGATGCTCCGCGGCTGCGGGTGCGTGAGCGCCGGCCGGAGCGGTCCGGCAGCACCCCCCGTCCGCGGGGCTCCGCCGCCGCTACGAGCGGGCGGCAGGACTTAAAAACGGGGGAGAGGGGGAAAAAAAGAACAAAACAAACAACGGGGAAAAAAGGGAAAAGGATCCCAGATCGCGCTCCCCGCTGCGCCCCGGCCCGGCCCTTCCTCGCGCCCTGCCCTGCCTTGCCTTGCCCCGGGGCCGCGGAGCGGAGCGGGCGAGAGCCTTACCTGGGGCCGCCGCGCTCTCCGCCCCGCTCCGCCCCGCGCCCGCTACTCAGGGAGCGGGGCCGCCCAGCCTTCATCCGGTAACTCGTGGCAACCGCAGCCCATGGCAACGGCGGAGGGGGAGCCGGGGCGGGGGCGGCCGCCCGCGCTGCCGCAGCGCTCCCTCCCTCTCCCTCCCCTCCCTCCTTCCCTCCTGGCTCCCCTCCCTCCTCCCCTCCCCCCTGCCGCCCCGCCGAGGGAGGGGCCGTGCCCGCCCCGCTCCGCTCCGCGCTGCCCGCCAGGGGGCGCTGTGCGCCAGCGGGAGGCGCCGCCGGGCGGGGCCGGGGCGGAGCAGGCGCGGCCCCGCGCCGGGAGCGCGCTCCGCGGGCGCGGCTGAGCGCGGGAGCGGCCGAGTGTTTCTGGGATTTTTCTGGGATATTTCTGGGGTTTCCTGCTCCCCACCGGCTCCCCCCATCCCTAAGCCCTTCCCGCCGCCGCGCAGCTCCGCAGCCGGGCAGAAACAGGGAGGCGCCACCGCGCTGGGGATGGGCGCACCTGCCCCCCACGGGAAAGCCCCCGCCGCCCCTCACGCACCGACCCGCAGGGCTCCGCCGTATTCTGAGCGTGCCTGTTCCTGTTTCTCAATGGATTAATTTATATTTTTATACAAAAGCAGTTAGGGCCCAGGCATGACATTTGGCGGCCTCGGTGGCAAGCAGGCTGCCGTTAAATGGAGGCCTCTTTGCGGAACAGCAAGAGCCAAAAGGCCTTGTGTCACCCAGTTATGTAAGACACAATCTCGCCTGAAAATGCACAATGAATCGGGAAGGATTTATGTAATTAATTGACCAGTCTTAACCTGTTATCGTGATGTAAGGAATTTGGAACTCATTAATTTGGGCCCTGACAGATTTCATATTAGAGCTGGCAAATATGGATTGAGCCTCTTATTCTTGTAGCAGCTGGAATTTCCATGACAGTGAGGATTAGTGAAGAAGACCTATTGCTCAAGTCAAACTGCCTCTTTTGTAATCAGCAGCCCTGCTCTGCATTAAAGGGGTAATAGGAAAGAGGGAAAAAAAAATACAGAGAGAAAAAAAATGGAGAAATGTATTCATGTATGGAGCAGAGCAAGGGAGGGAGAAGAGCGATGTATCTGGACAGCACAGGCACCAGAGTGGGGTTTTCCCAGCTCCATGACAATGCAAATGGCACAAGGCAGCCCTGGGGTGATGGAAAGTGCCTGGAGGACAGGTCTGTGCCATCACCATGGGCCTTGCCTCTCGGGCCAGCCTTCAGATGGACCTTCCCAGGAGCCACTGAGCACTTGGGGCCGCAGTGTCAGAGGTTCTGGGAACAAGGTCTGGGCTGCCAAGAGCAGGAGGGACTTAGGAAAAGAAGGATTTGGGTCATGATCCTGGGGAAGGCAGGACTGAGAGATACCTGTCTTTCAGCTTGGACTGTGACACCCTCCCTAATGGGGAAAAGGATGCCCAGGTGGGTAAGAGTGAGATCCAAGGACAAGGACAGGCCTCCATGCAGCCATGGCAGGCGTGACTGCACATGATATGCCTCAACTTCCCCAGTACAAAGACAAGAAAGAGTAAGAAAAGTCCCTTTGTCTGCTGCTTTGTGACAGCCTCTCAGTTTGGTTTTTCATGGTGCCTGGCTGGGGAGTGCCCTTATCCCATTATCATTTCTTGGCATTGGTGTGGTAGTAATAACTCTGAGTGCAGTCTGTATGGAAACAGTCTAGGAGCTTGTATTTTCTCTCCTGGCAACCTGTTAATGACTGCCCTGGTAGTCAATACAGTTGTTAGCAATGACATTAAAAGGTTTTCATGAGGCCTCATCATAGTTCTACATGCTAAGCATTTACCTACTCTTGTAATAAATGCCATGCAGAAATGGAGGAGTGTTTTTCCTTTTCTCATTTTTTCCTTGCTTTATGCCATTTGGCATTTGAACATTTCCCCTTCACGATTTCTTAGGTCCACCATTTGCTGCTCTGAGGAGAAAAGTCGTAAAACAGGGGTATGGACAGTAAAACCACAATTGTTTGCAAAGACTGTGAAGTCAAATGCAGATTAAAAATAAAACACAGCTAATAATGCATACATGGCTCTTATCCTCTGGACATCTTTGACCATATACACATTTGCCTTGATGTCCATCATTGTGTAGAGATAATTAATGAAACCTGGCACTAAAATGTATTCAGTCCTAAATTTGGGCCAATACTCTGGGTCATAGCTTTGATCTTCTTGATGTAAAATAAATAAATATATATATATATAAAATAAATCAGACCAATAGATTGCAATTGGATTGTTCTCCTTCAAATAAGGCATTTTGTCTTACTGTCTCCTGATACATTAAAAAAATCTTCACACATGTCAGCTATCTCTTATTTTCCCAAAGGTAGGGAATAATTCATCGTTTATGACACCCAACTCAACTCAACCATTGTCTCACTCAGTTTATCTTTGCTTTTCTAATGATTAGGAGCAGTAAACCACCCAGGTTCTGCTGCAGCTATAAGTTTTATCCAAATGTTCCTCTTGTTAAAATGTTGATCAGGCACATCTAATTTCCATGGTAAAAGTGCCAGACATATGTCTGAGTTTAGAATTATTTCAAACAGCAGTAAAAAACATTTTGAAGTTGAAATGCACATTCTCTGATTTCTTCCCATGGTTATACTTAAAATGTTCATAAGTGGTAGAACTTTCCAGTGATACCCCTGATTTTGAGTGCTTGTAAAATTACTTCTAGCGTCTGCTCCTTTTTTTTTTTGGCTTGTAGATAAGAAAACAGTCATCAGATGAGATGAATATTTTGTCAGATCCTTACAGTATTTTTATCCTTTGATGGTTAATCAGAAAGCATGGAAAAAATGATAAAGAAAAGAGCCCACAGTTAAGTCTTCTGAACAAAAATATATTTGCTTCAGATATTTTGTTACTTAGAACAATACCAGAGGACTGGTTTAGTTTTTGTGGAAATACTAAATGCAAATTTCACAGTAAAAGTGGTTAAGATGTATCAAACACTGTTCCAGTTGAAGTCAATGGTAAAAAAACTTTGTGCTGCTTCTATGGGGGGGGGGTTAGAAAATTCTGTTTTCTGAATGACACTGAGATAAAAAATTATATCCTTATTGGAACCAATTTGTGGTCTTTTTGAATGTGCTGTAGTAAATTTTTTTTTCCTGAAAACAGAAAAATATTTGGTTTGAACCAAAAAAAGCCCAGTAGTTTTCAAATTCAATGATTTTTTTGTTGTTGTTGTTGTTTTGTTTCTGAAAGACAATATAAGGATGAACTTCTGAATTGATTTCCTGTTTTTGGTGTACGTATGCTAAATCATGGGTCTTAATAGGCTCATAGAATGGGTTGGGTTGGGTTGGAAGGGACACTGAAGTTCCAAACCCCCTGCCATAGGTAGGGACACCTCCCACTAGTCCAGGTTGCTCAAAGCCCCATCCAACCTGGCCTTGAAAATTCTCACAGATGGGTAGTCAACAACTTCTCTGGGCAACCTGTTCCAGTGTTTCACCAACCTCACAGTATAGAGTATCTTCTAATATCTAATCTTAACCCACACTCTTTCAGTTTAAAGCCATTTCCTTTGTCCTACAGGATCAATAATGTGATGATAAAGTGGACTACAAAATCTATCCTTTCCTTTTTCATGTTCATGCTTTCAAAATGCCATATATTCCAGTTTCTAAGACCTCTCATAAGTTCTTATTTCCTGTTATTTCACAGTTAATTAAAATGGTTTCAAAAGAACAGTATCTCCTTGTGCTTCAGAAAAAGAGTACTTGTGATTTTTCTGAAGTCATTCCTCTGTGCCAAGTGTCAGAAATCTTGATTCTGTTTTACTTCCTATATAAGCAATACATTCTTAAAATGTTTCTGCAAGGAAAAGGCAGTCAGCAGACATAGGTGCCCAAGCCTCTTAAAAGCCTGGGTCAAATGGGGGTGTTAAAAACCTGAAAATGCAGCCCTGAGTTATTCATAACACTCCTCACTTATGCCTGGATGAGGTATTTTAGCAGCTCATTCTTTGACCTATGCATTTCTGGACAAGTGATTATTTTGTGGAGTTGGTTGGTTTTTTGGTAAATTTTGGGCTTGTGTTTTTATCCCTGTGTGTGGATAAGAACAGCCAGTGTAAGTCTGAGAGCTGGGCAGATCTAGGAGAGAGGCACCACCCTATTCCTGTCTTGCCCCTGCATTCTACTTTCAGCATTTGGTGGCAGCGCCTTTCCAAGAGCAGATTCAGAGTCCCAGGACCTGGTGCTTTGACCCAGTTCTTACTTTTCTTGAAGGCAATGGCTGTCAGGCCATAATATAGAACTTGGTCTGGACCCAGCACTCATCCCATGAAATTGGGCTTTAATTGGAATCCTCAGTGTGGGACAGTTCACCCACCATGTTCATGGTTCCTGTGTTCCCATTTGTGTCTGCACGACACTTTTTACTTTTGATGGTCATTTGTGGGCTTTGTGTGTTGAGTTATGAGGCTGAGGTACTGAAAGTGTGGGGAGAGCTTTTCTTAGAAGCTAATACTGACCTAGGAAGTTTGGTTCCTAAACAAATTTAGTTACTCTGACTCCCTGAAGAAGTCCATCACTCCCCTGATGTGCAATAGCCTTGGGAGACCTGGTTCTAGGGCAGAATGTCTACCTTAGGACATTCTTGTAGCCCCAAGAAATAACTCTGTTGGAAGAGTAACCTCTTTATGTAAGATAGCTTCTTAATTTTTGGCAAGAAATGCTCTCAAGTGCTGTTTATATGAATCTTCCATTTTATTATGATTTCCTGCTTTCTAAGAGGCTCAAGACTTGCTGCTTCTAATGATCTAAGGCATTGGGAGAAGAGGTGGGATATGAGTGTCTGTCCATAACAATGCTGCCAATTTGGTTACATACAAAAAGAAGTCTGAAAGCCAGTTTGGCTCCTGGATGGTTTGAGTTTTGCTGGGAAATCTATGTCCACCTTGGCACCAGAGTCCACACATCATGGGCTGGATAAAGGAAGTTAATAATTTGTCTGTGTTTATGAGAAAGCTTTCCTGTCCAGAGTCTCAAAGTCTTTTGTGATGAAGAATTAATTCAACCTTCCAATAAACAGGATCTACTTTTTTACAGCTGAGGAAACTGAGGAGCAGTGAGGTGACCACGATGATGTACATGGTATCTCTCAGATGAGGGAGGAATGGTGTTCCTCCTTCTGCTGAGCTCCGCTGCATTATCTGCTGGGAGGGACAAAGTGCCACGCTCCTTGTGAAAAATCTCACCCCAGCTATCAGCACAAAGCACTCCAAAGAGGTAGCAGAGGGATCCTAGTTTTTGGTGTTTGACTTGAAACACCCAAAAAGGATTCGCTTTTTCCTCCCAGCACTGTGTACTCCAGCACTTGGAAACCAAACTCCCTCTGGAATCTATTGCATTTGTGAATTTTGGGCTAATTATCTTTTGGGTTTCAGCATTCATAACAGAGATTTATGTCTATTTTGGAAAAAAAGAGTTACTCACTCTTTTCACTAATTAAAAAAAAAAAACAAACCAGGAAGTGAGACAAGAGAGGTAATTAGGGTACCTTGTTTAGCTTGGTTAAATAAGTAGGACTGATAGGATTTTCTCAGAGGGACACTTGCAGAAGTGCTGCAGTCTTGTTGATACTACTAGATGGTGTTATCAATAGAACTGGACTGAAGAAAGCAGAGCTGATGTTGACTAAAAAGTATAGCAAAGACTGATTTTGGCCAGATCATTCAGTCTTTATTCATCCATCCATGACACTCCTTAAAACAACTTGGGACTGCTAGCATGAATAAAGACCGTTGGTGTATGTGAGAACTGCAAACTTCCTTTTCCAAAGTTGTGTTCCCTGTTCAGCTGATTTCAGCAGAACTCCTCTCCTCTCTTTATTTTGCTGATGGGATGTATGACCTGGCCTTTCATATGTAAAAACAATTCTCAAAAATTGACATAGGATGTAAGCACTATAGTTAAATACAATTTTCTAGATTACTACAACCCCTTTAATTAAATCCAGGCAGAATCTTTCAAGGTTCATATTTTGCTTTCTGGACAGATTTTTTTTCTTGGGGTAGTGACAGGACACTTCACCAGAAGACTCTGCAAGCTTATCCTTAATTCTGTATTGTTTGTAGAAAGTGATGATGACTTCTGAGCAGGAGATGAAGACTGTGCCAAGGACAGGGCATTGTGCTGTTCCTGGAGCTTGACTGGCTTTTCCCTCCTACTTTGTTCCTTACTAATCACAGTGGCTTCCTACAACACATTTATCAGGGCATGCCATTGCCTGTAAATAAGAGAGTTTTTGTCCTTTCCAAAAGCCAGAAGTACAATGTTATCTTTCCTCTTTCCCACAGAAGAGAGCCATTAGGAAGTTCCTTGTTTTAGTTTGTCCCTCCTTGTTCCTGGATGATGTTGGAGCCATTGTAAAAAGATGAGGCTTATGTTTCCTTCTGAAGATGGCCAACTCATTGATGCTTTGGATTGATGAGGTGAATGTTCCCTGATCCATTGCATTCTGTAAGAAGAGTATTCTGGGCTACTTCAGGGCTTAGGAGTCCAAAAGGAATTTTGCTGGTCTGAGAACTGAGTACTTGGTATTTTTCTGCGTGCAACACAAGAGATCTGAATGTTAAATTTGGTGAAACATGATTTGGGGACACAGATCATGGCAGTGGTGGTGATGTGCTTGCATTAATTCAAAACCATCAACCTAGCACCCCCTTATTTCTTAGAAGACAGGACCCAAATTCCCCTTGGGGAGCAACTCAAGAAGGAGACCTTAAAGGTTTGCCTTTGTAAAGGCACTTCTCAGTTTCTCTGTCTACTATAGCAGGGAGGACATGAAGGGGCCCCATGCTAAATCTCTCCTGACCCAACAGGGGCTATGGATAGTGTCAGGGATCTCAGCAGCAGGAGAGTCACCTCTCTTGCTCATTCCCTGTTCTTTTATGTGGTCTTATTTGGCCCTGCCCAAATCTCCTCCCAGAAAATGATGCTTTGGAGCCTGCTGAGAAATGTATGCTGAACTCTGTTACTTGAATGCATGATGGTTTGCAGCTCCCCTGATAGATCTGAGAAGTTCAAGCTTCCCTCTCAGTTATGCAGGTATCAATACTGTGCACATGCAGAAACTGTACAGACAGATAAAAGGTTTTACTTCTTGCCAGTCACAGATTAAAAACCAAACCATCCTCACTTACAGAAGTCATCCCCTGGGGTCAGAAGAACCATTTGTGTTAGCAAGAGAGGTGAGACCTCCCAAGATGTGCCAAAATCATCCTGAGATGAAATTGCTCCATTCTTCCCAGGAGGGCCCACAGCATCTCGCAGGGTCAGCTCCATAAATTGTATGTTCTTCAGGGCAAGGACCTTGCCCTCTGATTTGTCTGGGAAGAATGTGTTTGGTGTGCCATACCAGAAATAATAAATAACTGCTTTGGCCGCTGGCTGGGCTTGGGATTATGAGGCATTTCTCCCTCCTGATTCGTTTCTTGTTCTGAGATACCAGCAATGCAATTTTACTGGAGTATGTCAGCGCTGGTGTTAGTCCCCTGCTTTTCCCTTGCTCACTGTAAGGCAACTGTCATCTCCTGTCTGCAGCATACTTCACAGCACTGAGGAAGAATATTAATAAGATTTCCAAAAGGCATGCTGCCACTTTGGGTGGAAAGGTTTCCTGCAAAGAATGTGCAGCAAAACTCCCAGGAGACAGACAGAGAAAACCCTCCCACCAAGAAGAGCTGGTGTCATCCAATTTCATTGTCTCTGTGTCACTGCAACACCCCTGTGACTCTGACACACTGCTCTGTGCTGCCCTAGCTTGTGTAGTTCAATGTAATTTTCTTGGTTGAACATCTTTATTTTAAAATTGTAACAAGGTATTAACTAGTTTCCCTATGCCTAGCTGTTGGCTGTTTGCTGTTTAAATAACAGTCTCTTTTCCTGTTCAGGTCAGCTAGATTTTTCCTTTTACCATTTGATTTTGCATCATGTTTTTAAAAAAGAAACAACCTTATATGGCGTATTTCCATGCAGGTAAAGTGTTCAGGATCTCAAGAGTTCATGTGACAAGGAAACCAGAAATACCCCTCATTAGTGAGTAGCAAACATATACAGCCCAGCAGTCAAGAAAAGAAGGACATAGACATAGAGAAGCCAAATATTAGTCAATGAGGCCTGAGGTTTACTAGAAGTGTTTCTTTTGGGGAGCTGGCAGAAGTCAGTGAAATACTATGAAATTTCTAGGAGTGCCCTCTGAAAAGCAGGGGGCAGCCCTCTTGTGCTTGCTTAGCTGTGCTGCCATTGCACCTAAGCTTGTGCTGGGAGGTCCCGAGTGTGGCTGGCTCTGCCCTGCTCCAGTGGGACACTCTGTGGTCCCACTGCCCCTTGCCAGGGAACACCTTCCTCTCCATGAGCAGCTCTGGCAGGGTGCAGCTCTGCCAGAGGCACCTTGTCAGGGTGTGCCTGCTATCAGCAGTCAGGGGACAGGCTGCCTTTTCCAGATCTGCTCCTGAGAACACCCCTTAAATGCAATCTGGGAAACCTCAGTGAGTCTATGGACATAAGCAGGGCTGCTTTCTAAATTAAGTGATAAAGCGCAAAGAGAGAAGGCTTTTAATGTAGGAAACCCCATAATGTTAGTCTTTGAAGAGCTCCCATTAGATGTGGCATCCTCAAGCCAATCCAGCAGCTGCATTTGCAGGTCTTGACCTTTGTTATTTTTGGATTCAGGGAGACAACTCTTAAATGGAATTAGTAGTCTGTGAGCTGGCTCTGTATTTTTAAGCAGATGCTCATCGGCTTGACCAACAGATTGCCATACTTTGTATTGCTCATTTATGCTTCATGTAGATATATCTATATAGATAACTCTAATACTGTAGAATAAGTCTAATATTTTAGAAAGTTTGACTAATATATCAATTGCATCATCCAGACATAAATTTAACATCAAGCAGCGATACTGCTTTGTGTATTCAAATAATATATCCCTAACTGTGTAAGGCACAGTGAGGTTTTCTTTCATTTTGTTTTCAGATTGAAACCAGGAAGCTAATGTACATGAGTTGGCCTGTTCTGAATCTTTGTCATCTTAGACAGCCCTGCTTATTGCCAGCTCATTTCACAGAGATCTATTTCAAATCAACTCATAAATTATTAATAGTACATGTGTAGGTCAGAGAGATGCTAACCCTGACAATCACACCCTAATATTCTCTCTTTAGCATCAGAAATAAGAAAGGAGATGTGAATAATCAATATTCAACAACCATGGTACGTCTCATACAGATATGGTATATGCACTTAGGAAAAAAAAAAACCCACATCTTTGCAAAACCTGTCAGGCTGGCATTAATCTTGCATGATGAATAATGTGGCAATCTATGAATTTTTAACACCTTTAAAATGATAAAATTGTGGAATGTGATATCCAAAAGTAAATTTGTTCAAATTGGAGAATATTTTTGATCAAATGGAGATATTGAATAATGTGTAGAGAAATATTTAAACATCAATTTAAATTGCACAGCAGGCAAGACAGTTTGTATGGGTTTGTGACTGGGAGCAGCTTTCCGTCACAAATAATTCGCCTGCAGATTTAATTATAACTCAGAGCTTAAGCAGTAACTCTTGTGAGAAGAGCTCTAACTCTGGAGGCCCAGAGCAACTCCTTGGGCTGTCTGGCAGCCCAGGAAAGGCCACACAGTTCCATGCCTTGCCTGGTTCCTGTTGTGCAATGCCCTCTACAGAAAACCCCAGCAAATCTGGAGTAGGATGCTTCCAGAGAGGATGTAACACAGCAGCAGAAAAGGGCAGGAACAGAATTTCACCTTTTATTTGTAGCAGGGATCCCCAGTGAGCAGGATCAGGCCCTTGCTCATCTGATTGTGTTTGGTGGGAGAGGTCAAGCTCAGGTTTTCACTCTGGAAAAAAATGAAAAAAATATATAGGAAATAATGGGGTAGATGCTGTCCTGCTTGAAATTGAGTACAAATTTGTTGTTGACATTCATGGGGACAGGATCAGACTTTACATTTGAAGTCACCTCCCTCTGACAAAGTGCCTGACAAACACTAAACCAAAATGCTTCATTTAGAAACTGTCAAAAGGGAATTACTAACCTTTTATACTTATTAAAATTGCTATATGTGTTCCTGTAAAGGGACTAGAGAGCAGCTGGACATTTTAATTTTCACTCTATGCAAAATAAAAATGACACTCAAGAACTTTACCTATTTTTTTTAATCCTTCAATGAAAGCATTTTATTTTATTCCGTTTTTATTGAACAGAAAATAAAATGTGTTTGTTTGCCCAGATTTGAGGAGAATTAACATGTATCTGATTGTTAATATTTGATCCTTCTTTAATTATTTATGGTATCAAGGAATGAATCTGTCAAGTAAATAATGAAATGCGTACATGCAGCATATGTAATTAGGTTAGGTGCATAAATCCAAAGTGTTCACTTTATAGTTGTCAGTGCAAAATTTATTAATAATGAGAAATGCTAAGTGAAGAAAATTCCTAACAGTCTACTCATTAGTGTAGGTTAGAGCAGTTGCTGAAAAGGAAAGTTATCATCCCTCTCCTACTGTATTTCATCATTTCAGAGTGTTAGTAAATCGTTATATATTTTCCTCATCTCTGCTTTAAATGCATAATAAGGGCAGTGTTTAAGTTGTGCTGGGAAGGTGCACTTTTTCGTCACTCTGCAAACAGACAGCTATCATAGCGGGGTTTTGCAGCTTTGTGTAGTTTAAAGCCAATGTTATACCCCACTCTTGCTTCCCTTAGGACACAGGGGTTTCCCAAGTGATGAACTGCACTGTATGTATCCCCTGGTATTTTAGGACTGAAGGTGATGAATGAATGCTTATGCACAAACAAATATGACTGTACATTTGTCGGGGGTGGGTAGAACACAGGTGGTACAAATGGTGAGTGATGCAATCTGTGTTTGCTCGTGTTGTGTGTTGCCACACAGCTTTCTGCCTAGGGCATGCATGTATTAGAAAAGCTCAACTTTTAGAGGCCTAAGCCAGGTGTAACAACCACAAGACTTGTATTTTGAGTGGAGTGGTGCGTCTGAGTACTTCTTGGGCCATGGGTGAGTTGGTCCAGTTGAACACAAACCTTAATTTATTGTCAGGGTGGTGACCTGAGCGAGAAGTTGTGTGGCTGTGCCTGGACCCAGGAGTATATGAGCCACACTAATAGGCTTTAAAAGAGGGGCTATGTCCCATGTCACTCTTACCACTCCTTCACCTTAGCTTGCTATCAAGTTGTTTCTGCTTTTGGCAAGTTAAGGGAAAAATGGTTCTAGTTAATAAAAAACAAACCAAAATTACTCTGTGAGTTTACGCCTTCTGGGGTCTGAGAAGAATGTGTGAGAGAGATGAAACACCTGTTTGAGACAGAGAAGTGTTGTTGTGGGACCACAAAAAATCTTTCTCAGTCCCAAAAGGTATTTTTCAAAGCTCCCTCTCTGAAAGAAGATTTGATTGCTAAAAGCATATTTAAAACAATATTTCAATATCATTTTGAAGCTTACCATTATCACAAGCACTTCACAGGCTAATTCCCTATATCAAAGGATAGGCATTCACCCCAGCTCACTTTTGCTGTGGAAAATTAGATATCTAGTCTGAATTAGTCATCTGGGTTCCATTCACAGTCACTGAGATTCATCCCAGCCTGAAACTGGTGCTGGAGGCTGAGCCTAAGTTACAGGAGGTGAATTACTCTCTGGAGATGCCAGCTCTCTTGGGATGCAGAAAGCTGATACTGGAAGCCTAACTTTTAGTCTGCTAAATGAGATGAGCTGAATCCCAAACTAGGCATCTGGATCTGACTTCCACTGAGGATCTTTAGGGGAAGGTCATCAAATGATGACCCTAAAGTAACTGAAACTCTGGGAGACTGACCACACAACCACAGCAAAGTGCTTTTGCTGGCTGTGCCTTATATTTCCAAAACATTAAAATAAAGAGGACTGGATTTGCTGATCAGCAGAGGCTGACCTAAGCCTGGGCTGTCACTGAGAGCCCTCATCCTGAAGCTGCATAGCTATATCTGTATCCCTCACTTCTGCTGGCCTCAGCATCCACACAGCACAGCAGGCAGCTGCTTTGAGAGCTGATTTGGCTGAGCACAAGTCTTTGGGGGGTGTCACAATGTAACTTTTCATTTTTAGAGATCTAGCTGACCATGCAGCCCCACAAGTCATTCGTGCTGGCACAAGGGACAAAGATGGGAAGGCAGTGATTGCCAATGTTGTGAGGTGGCAGGGTTGCTGCTGGTGGTGGCAGTGCAAAATTAAACAGATTGTGAAACTGAACCCAGAGCAAAAGGATGCTGACACCCATTCATTAAATTTTGTATCCTGCTGTTAGATTTTAATCACAATATTTTGGATCAGAATCACTAATCCTCTTATTTGTCATAAGAACTTCTTTCAAGCTTAACATTTTTATGCTTCATGTAGGATGCAATAATATTCATCTCTGCTAGCCAAGCTTAGAAATGCATTAAACTGTCCAACCAGAAAATCAGGAACAGGCATTTAGTGATGCAAAATGGTCATTCTGTAACCTAATGCCTAAGGGACAGATCAGTCATCACAGACTCCCACTTCTGCCTGAAAAGACCAATTAGGTGACTCTGTCTATTCAACTATCAATACAGGATTGTTCCCAACAGTATATTCCCCTGTGCTTTACCCACTCTAATTTTAAATTACTCAAGTGCCAAGACTTCTATCACTTCCCTGGGGTGACCACTGCACAATTGAAAGCTTCACTGTGAGGAAATGTTTCCTTATATTCTGCCACAATTTTCCTATGCTTAGAGTCATGCCTTTTACATAGTTACATGTTCTAGAACAGCTCTACCTTCTTTTATAGCCACATCATTGCAAAACATAATGACAGTTACCACCCCCCTTGCTTTTTTTTTTTTTTTTTGTATAATGATTCCTAGGCAGTAAACACATAAAGGAAAAGTCAATTATTTCAGCCACTGGTTATCATTATTGGTGGTGTGCCAGTAGTGCTGTGACCTGATCATTCTGCATTGAACAAAGTTGCTCCAAGAGGAAAAGTTTTCTGCGCATTTCCTTTGAGAAAGGATGATAAAGGCTGAACAAAAGAAAGTCCAGAAAAAATACCCACCAACTTTTCAGGTGTTATGTACTACTGTGGAAAGAGGAGTTTGCTACTCACACCTGAGAATCCCCTAACAACAAATAATTAGGATAAAGCTCCTTACAAGGAGAGCTTAAGTCTTATTCTGTATTTCCAGGTTTTGGTAGGTAGGTAAACACTAGAGCCCAGTGGGTTGTGGCCAGTTCAGGCAAGAGGCAGAAGAACTGTCACAAACCAGTGCTCTCAGGCACTCTCAGGCACCCTTGCTTCAGGAAATAAGGTTTAGATACGTCTTGTACAGCAGGAAAAGACTTATCTCCAAATATCTTGGGCAGGTTAGACCCAAGATATTTGGAGATAAGACCCCCTCCTAAACAGTCTCTTCATGCTCAGTAAAGGGGCAATAGTATTATGTTCCAGCTTCTTTCATCTGAACCACCACCCTGAATTTTGGGTCAGGTCCATTCAGAATGAGCTTTCCCAAAGTCGTTGCAGGACACCTTTTGGCCTGCTTTAGGTAGGATTTCTTTTTGAATTTTTCCCCCACACAGTGAGTGTCGTATAGTCAAACCGTTCATCTGTTTTATCAGACAAGCAGAACTGGGAGTCTGATATCTTTTAAAAAAAGATACAGCTCTCTGATTAACTGAAGAGTAATAGCATGAAATTCTAGTCTCCAATAAGTAACATATTGATGCTTATGTCTAATTTAATCAGCATCAGGGGGGACAGGGGTGCCCATTCCTTCACCATCAGTTATACAGCAGTTCAAGGTGATAAATCCTATCTGCAGAATGATATTCTGTCGACATTTCTATAATATTAATTAGATCACCGTGTCAGGCTGTAGGAAATTTGCTTAACATTCATTAGAAATTTCTTATAGATAGATAGGCATCCCTCCCTCCTTCTCCCCTCGCTTTCTTTCTTCTGTGATTGACAGATGAGGTCAAGCCGGAGACAGCCCCCCTTCTCTCCCCGTGCCTGAAGAGCCAGGTCACCGGACTCCATAATGCATGGGGAGTGGGAGGGGAGGATTATGCCTTGAAGAGATATCCTATTAAATTGGACAAAAGCTCGTCTGCCTCCAGGCTCCATTGCCAGGCCTTTTCAGCTTGCAGCCAGCACGCAGAACGCAGGCGAGTGTACGACGCAAAAGCCATTTGCATTACCCTGCAGTCATTTTTATATGTGGAGGTAATGAAGTTGTCAGCGGAGCCTCGAGTGTGGCAGAGCCTGATATTCAAATAGACCTGCCAGCTCTCCCCTCTCCTCACCGCCGCCCTCTGCTCCCCGCTCTCCCCCCATCCCCACAGCTGATCTACTGACTCCCCGGATTACTGCTTCGCTGGTTCCCCGGCTCCGACTGCACTTGCACTCTTGCCCCTGTCAAGAGCTTTTGTTTGCAAGTGAGGGAGCGGGCAGCCTCAGCCTGGCTGCGCACCGCTGCCAGCCTCCCACCCTGCCCACGCACATGCCATGGGCTCACTGCGGTGATGGGCTCACTCCATGGCAATGCCTGCAGCCAGCCTGCAGCAACAGCGTGACAAGCTTGCGGGGAAAGCTCCCAACCACATTAATCCCAGGCCGAACGTCTGGGGCACATCCTCGTGAGAAGATGAGGTTTTCGCGTTTCTGTCGATTTTGGAAGTGAGGTGGCGTGTTCGTGCTTGGTGTGCCCACCGTGCCCTTTTGCTGTGGTGCAAATTGTGCATGCAGCTGGGAGAAAGGCAGCAGCTAAATGGTACCCAGCACTCGTGTTCACCAGTATCCAAGGGATGCTGGCAAACGGCATTGCAGAAATACCTTGTCCTCATAAAAGGAACCACAGGATCATAAATAACAAGGCAGTCAGAACTGGCCTTTGGTAAATTTTACATCCATTTTAGGAGGAAAAGAATTTAAAAATTCCCTGTGGCAAAGCTGCCTGGTAAGCAAAAGGTCTGAATCAACCCCATTAGCCTTGGAAACTAGCTTTTACTAAATATGGGGCTAGGCTGTCAGCTCGTGTTAATTGGCGCAAACCTACTGAAGTCAATGGAATGACAGTGATTTATACCAGGATGAAGACTTGGGGGATGGATTCTTAACATGAAGGCTGTCTTTTCTCTGTTTTCAGTAACTGGACCCACTTGTGGTCACAAATCATAGCTTCTAGGCTTGATGGGCAGATGTCATTAGGTAGATAGGCATCTGCAGGTTGTCAAGTACACATTGCAAAATGGAAAACCATTAAAAAAAATTCATCACCCTAGTAAATATTTATCTGCCTCAATAATTTCATTTTTGGATCAGCAACTCATTCATTATTTGCAGAAAAGGATACTTTCGGTGCTCTTATGAAAATGATCAATGATCCTTTAGCACAGAAAGCCCCTGGGATTAATTTATTTTGTAAGCAGCGTGCTAAAAAGACTGGTTCAAGCATTTTTTAAAAACTTACAGGAGGGTCAAAACCACAAAGGTTTCAACAGCAGCATTTTTTTGGCCTTTGTTCTTACACTGAGATTTTGAAGGATTCCCTGGAACTCCAGCAAGCTACAAATTTTCATGGCATGATACATCATTGTGCCACTGGAATTCATATGCCTTCAAGAGCTCCTTTTGGAGAACCCAAAATTTATTTAAGAAAGTGAACTTTATGTTTACAGTACCATAGTTAGCCCACAAGAATTTCCAGTATACAAGGCTACTCTAAATGCACCAACCTGCAGATTAAAGGCTCCCTGAGTATAAATTGGCATGATGCACTGTAAATGATTCACAAATGGAGGAGTCCCTAGGTGTGCATTGACTCGCTACACCATAACGTCTCCTACAGAGATTTTACAGCATCATATGCCAATGATCCATGGATTAAGGGCTCCCTAAGTGCACATTGACACGATAGACTGGAGCTGTTTTGGTCTATCGTGTCAATGATCCGGTGATAATGACAGTGTCTTGTGAAGATCCACTGAGACCAGAGTTGTTGTGGTTCCTAACGGAAAAGCTAAAATTGTCCCACTTAAGTCATATTGACTATTTTGGGTGCTACAGGAACATGGACAAAGTTTTTGCAATGTTCTTCTCCTTCATATCAGTTGAGGAACGTCTTCAGTGATGCAGTTTTGTAGTCTGTGTGGTTTCTGCTTGTGTATGTACATGCATATGCAAGCTCATAAAAAAAAATGTGGACAAATGCACTCTTATACATTTTATATGCATAAATCTTTCTTCATAGAGAGGCAGACTGTCACACTAAAATTTTGTCACTGTCATTGAGGGTACCAAGACCCAAACTGAGGGAGAGTCATTCTAGATACAGATTGACTTCCTATGCAAAAGAACATAGTTATCCCTACTATAGAGCAGAATATGGAGGGGAAATGAGAACCCAAACCATAATAATGCCTAGTTATTCAGTTTACTTGCATCTCAGAAAATGCCTCTCCAACAGCTGTAAACCTCCCCTTGCACAAATGGGAATACTGGTAAGTAACAAGTTTAATGTGGTAGACCTGTGACTGCAGTGCAACTAGGACCAAAATACAGCTTTTTCTCATGTGCCTCAAACCCAACAGCAATGGTTTAACACATGGAAAATAATATCCTTTAGTCCTTGTACTGTTTCTGTGGAGACAGGAGAGAAGAAGTCTGGAAGACAGAGGCAGGTAAGAAGGGAGTATTAGCAAGTGTTTGTCATCCAGAAATTGTCTGGGATTTGCAGCATCCTGGGTCAGCATTTTCACCTTCAGCTACTCAAGCTTTAGAATTGCTGTGATGGAGAAAAAGATGTCAAAAAATCAGATTGCAAATGAAACAGCAGGAGAGACAGAGTCAAAAACATTAAAAGCCCCAGTTTTGGAGGATTGAAACAAAAATATAAAATTTTAAACATACAATTAAAACTGTAATTCCATCAACCTCCACAGAGCTATCTCAGAAGAAACTCATAATACTTTGCATACATATAATTGAAAAAGGGAGAAAGTCTTTGACTGTGGTTACAATATAAACAAATAGATCATACATTGACAACTGGATGCTTTGATGAAATGCTACTTATAGATGCATTATATTGGCTTTTCAGGTCCACTGACATTCATTATAAAAATTTCCATTATAATATGCCATCTTCTGAAATGTTTAAATTCCTTGACTCCTGACAGTCAGGAGAAAAGGTACATATTAAGAGTATTTCTATCTTCTGCATAATTTTACCTTCACAGAAGGTGAAGTCTGACCTCCATTTTATCATCAGAGGTAAACTATGTGCTACTGAGAAAACTGAGAAAAAACACCTTAAGGAAACTGAGAAAAGTCCAGGGATCACCACTGATGTTTGGTAACTTCAATTCCAAATAGCTTTCACTGTTTATATTCCTGAAATTACAAATTTCATTAAATTTACCATTTAATGGAAGATACCACTTTATTTAGAGCATACATACAACTACTGTAATCATGTTTAAGAGGATGAATTGCTTTATTTCATAATGTATGAGATAAAAGTTCCCAGGATATTTCTAATTGATTTTCAGTAGTACTCTGGTCTCCCCATTCCTAGAAATTCTCTTTACATGAAGGTTTGACATGAAGGTTTTGATGACAGGTGTGGAGATTTTGAGAAACAGAAATTATTGCGAACATTCAGCTTGCTAATTGCTCATTTAAAGAAATACAAAACAGAAAAGGTTTTAAGCAGCTGTTCAACCAACCTCTCTCTCTGCTATAGAAAGTCAACTGGTAGATATTATTTAGTGCTAAGGTAGTGACAGCTGGGACCCAAGCTTGGACACCAAAGTAAAGATGCAGTAGGAAATCAGGTTATTGGGTGATCTGTTTTGGGCTGCAGGCTGGCATTCCACACTTTTCAACTTTGATGAAGGCAGAAGTAAAGGGGACACTGCCTAAAGAAGTACTGGGAATACAGAAGAATCATGTAGTCTTCAAAAATTGAAAGATAACTTTGGAAATGCACTTCATAAAGCCTGTCTTTGACTTCTTCCCAATCTACCTCCACACAGAGGCTTAATAAGCCCATCTCAGCTGACAGTTGATGATTAGGCTGATGTTCAGGGATCCCAGATACTGGGGTGATGTCTTGTTGCATTTAAGGAGAAACCATGGGACTTGATTCCAGGTGAGACAAACCATGACTTTCTTTATTACTAGCAAAGATCCCTAGCACAGTCTGTATATATACATACTGTAGATTCACCTGTTTTGATAATTATAAAGACTTTTTCTTCTCAATAACAATATTTCCACAAATTTGCTAGATTTTTTAGCCAATCTTCCTCTATACTCCTTTACTTGTAATTATGTTCATAGTTAAATTGCAGTATCAAAAAGAAAAAAGAAAAAAAGTACTGCCCACAGTGTTTACTACTTAAAAAGTAATTGTATAATGGTTTTGATAAGCTAACCAGAATAAGCCTTTTGCATGTCTTGCTCTGGGGCACTTTTGCCAGTCCCTGGTGTATATAGGAATGAACAGAAAATTTCACCCGAGCTGACTAAACTACAGGGCATCACTATATTTGGGGGGGCTGGGACAAAACACAACAAATGGTACCTGTTTCTGTTAAGAAGGATGAAGAGTGAAGGCAGAAGGAAAACATATGGCATCCCTAGATCTGCTTGCTTTCCACCCTGATCTGCTGTGACCCTAATCTTCTGCCACAGTCCAGGGAGCTTATTCCCAGTAAGAGATCCATGAATACACGCACACATAGAATTTTACAGCAAATTTCTCTTTTTCTGAAAATGGTCCAGGCAGAGATGCTTGGTATGCTTTCAGTAGCACCATATAATGTCTGAACAGGGCTGAATCTGTCCTCATCAGTAACAGCAGGATACCCTGGGGACAGCCACTATCTATCTCCTGCTGAGGTTGCTCCTAGATATACTGCACACTTCAGCCAATTTGAGAAAGAATACTGCTTTTCTTTGCAGTATGAATGGGAAACGATGCAAAAGTGTAAAACCTAACGTGGATCTGATGCATTTAAAAGTCGTAAGTCTGGAATAATAATTATATTATCTCTTCTTCATGAGAAACCTAACCAATATCAGTTACTACTGTGCTCAAAATCATGCTGCAAATTCGACCCCTGAATCTCAAGTTATTATAGAGTAGAAGAATATGGCCACTGTCCTGATAAATGCGGAGGAATGGAAAGTCCAAGTAGGAAATAGATGGAGAAATGAAGGGAAAAGAAAAAGTTCATGGTTGATTTCTGCTTGGCCATCAGGATGCAAGTGGATCTGAGAGACTCAGGTCAGGGAAGGATCTGAGACTCATTTTTCCACAGAAGTGAGGACGAAGAAAGGGGAAAGATTGGCCACTAAGGAAAGAATGCAAGAAATCCATCAGTGTCTCAGAAGTGTTGGTTTTTTTTAACTCAGATGGTAAGACCCACTTTTCAGTGGGTATCTGTAAAGAAGAGCTCGCTGGGGTCTGGGGACACCTTCTGACACACTCTGGGATAAAGGTGCATGAGATATGTGTGAAGACAGATGGGGTGAAACTCATATGGTTGCCTCCTCCCACTGGAGATGTCCTTAGCCACCTCAGGGGTCTGTTCAGGCTGGGTGGGATAACACAGGATCTGTGGGAGACCTGTACCCATCTATAGTGGCAGCTGAAGCCTATCCCAGCTGTCCAAGGGCATCTCAGGTGACATCAGCCCCTTGTCTAGGTAACAGATTCAGTCCTGTAAAAAAAAAAGCATATCTTGCTGCAAAACTGGTGCTTTGCATGTGCAATTTATAGCTGTCCTGAGAACCTTTAAGTCCTGTGCACATGCCTGAGATAAATATACCCTGAAAAATACCCTTCTTTTTTAAAAAAAATCTTCCAGATTTTGACATTTGTACCCTTAGTATTTAATTTTGAGATGAAAGAAACCTTGCTTCTTTATACAGATGAAAAGTACACTAAACTTTTCCTTTTTGAAAGATCTTTCAAACATGAGCTGAGTAATATTTGCCCATTTGACCATCTGAGTAATTACTTTAGAATGTCCTCTCCTGTACTGCTTTGCTAGCAGTCAGGCTTCTGTAATAAAATATTATGTTCAAAATATATTTTAGAAGAAAGGTATATAATCCTATTAATGGATTTCTTTAAATTCTCTATATGTGTTTTGCAATGAAATAAGCATATCTGTAGCAATATCTAAAGTTCTGCTTCAGGATTTATGCACTCTTAATGGATGGAGATTATTTCTTTGGATAATATAAATATTCCAAAGATTTAATGAAGCCATAAAGACATTCATTAGACTTCTGTAATTAGAATTATAGCTACAAAGGCTTCAGAGTGCTAAATATACATGTAGTATTTACTTGTTTCAAGCTTTCAGCAAACAGCTTTTATCCAGGGGAAGAACTCAGAGCTGTGGAGGAGGAATTTACCTCCAAACTGGTGAGAGAGCTCTGAGCGTCAAACTGGGAAAATAACCCATGAAACTACATTTTTGGAGACCAGCTCCTCTAGACTTCCTGCAACCTTCCAAGGTCCTCTCTTTGCGGGCTGCTGTGGACAATGCCTCAACTAAATGCCACCTCCAGCTTGCAACAGAGGCTCAGACAGATCCTTAATTTCTCAGCCTGGTGTTTTCATGTCAGATGAGGATCACAGGTGTGTTTCAGAAATTGCTTGGAAGCCTTGCACAAATGTGTGTAAATGTTTGGGCTGCATCTGGTCCTGACTTCTCACTGTAAGTGGAGCAAAGTAAGACTTTCTTAATGTCAGAAATCCAGTAATTTCTCCAATTCTGGGTTTGCTCAGGCCACTTGGCTCTGATGCAAATGTTTTCTCTGTTTTCTATGCAAAGAACAGCAAGACACAGAGCCCAGTGATGATGTCTCGGAATCCAATCAGAAAACCTGCATAAAGATGAAAGGTCTTACCAACGAGAAGTGAGCTTGCTAAACTACACCTTTCAATGAATTCAGACAAAACTGAAAAATGTTGTTGATATCAGATCCTTAGGCTGATTACTGAAGCGTTCGATTTTTCAGCATGTCAATTCATCACTGTCTACCTGGTTATATTTAACACTTTCTCCTGTTTCCATCCTGCCTGCTGAGATAGGCAATCTCTGTCACACAGTATCTGCTTCACCAGAAGGTCAATAGACCATTGTGGAGGCTCATGAGTCCTGTTCCCAAGTCACCTTGATTGTCTTCACGATATTGCTGACAGCAGGTGGAGCTTCCATGTCTTGTGGCATGTAAAATATTAATGAGATTAGAACTTGCATCCTTCAAACAGTTCAGTGCTTCCTTTTCGGTGCTTTGCAATAATGCATCCAGTCCACAGAATGCAAAACCTCTGCACCTATGGTTGCTGGCCTGTGCTGGTATTGCCAAAATTGGTTACAGCAGTGTTCATTTTCTTTGAGAAAGTGCCACTTTGCATTTTAAGCTAGCCATAAGTTCAAAACTTTTGTGGAAGATAGTAAGATTTGGGTAACTCAGCCTGGAGCTGAGAGGTTTGGATGTAAATATAGAGTTTATGTCTGGTTAGAGCATATTAGTCCTGACCAAACTATGCAAAATATACATAAGGAAATGGTGGGTTACAACTTCCATGTACATCAGTCTGCTTTTGGGGTTTTTGGGGAGGAGTTCTTAGGCTTCCTCAACTTAAACCTGACAGAGACTACCTGAGGTACCAGAACTGTGGTATGGGGCTGATGAGGATTAAACAAACTTCTCTTCTGCTACTTTGTTGTCAACGAGGGGACAGAGCAGCTGCACAACTTATAAATCAATTGTTGACTGATTAAAAGGTGTTTATTGTTAGAACTTGATGGTAGTTTAGCACAAAGTGGCTTTCTTGGTTTCTTGAACAGGGATTACTTTTCCAGTGCGAGTCCTAAACCAAACTCCAGATCTGAAACATTCTAGATGTTAGGGAAATCACTTTTTGATATTTGGCATCCCCCCTTTGTAAAATGATAATCACACAAATTGCATAGCTTTGTAAAGAGCTTTGAGATCTATGGGTGAGACACAGAATAGGCATTCTAAGCATGATTTATTTCCTTGCTGGGCCTATCCCTAAGTGGCTTATTGAAGAAACAACATTTACAAATATGCATAGCTTCCTGGTATAGAATTTTTCCTATTCTTTTCAGAATATACAGGCTAAGCTGTTATTATTCACTTTTCCATTTTTAGAATCAACGATTAAATTGCACCACACTGCTGTGTTGTAGCAATTAAAATAACTACTGTCTATTTGGCAGTCCTTTAATGGGAAATGAAATTCAGTTTTAGGCATATATCATGGTAATACATATATCATATGGTATACAGTTTAGATCATTTTCGAGCACAGTGGCAGGAGTAGTTCTTATTCCCTACCTAACCATCGTTGCAAGCATCAATTTTGTTAATTAAGAATTTTAAGTCCTGTGAATTTATAGTACAATTATGTTTTACTTCATAAGTAGGTCTTTACCCCACTACAACTATTAACAAAATGTCCACTTATATTATTTGCTGGTGGTTTCAAAGGGTTATGAAATTTCTGATGAAGATTTACCCTTTTGTCTAAGCTTTGCTCACTGCGTGTCAGCTGTTTGTCAGCAAAACATAACAGTGAAGACTTTTGACTTAAATCCTTTTCTTTTTTTTTTTAAAGAAAAGCCAATTCATCAGGTAAGAAAGACTGCTGCTCGCACTCTCAAGTCCTGCCAAAGACAAATGGCTGTAAAAATTTAAAATCAATCATTAACAGATTAGCTGTTGGTCCAAAGTAAATAGCAATCAGCTTATTAGGCATCAGGCAGAGTGAGATAAAGGGGAAGAGTTATTGAAAATGAGGATGTTTGCTGGGGCTGTGCTGATGGAGCAGAACAGGGAAAGGCTGTTTCTTTGTTGCTCTAATTACAAATGGAAAATAACCTACAGTGCTGAACAAGTTGAGCTCCCTAGCTGAATTGAATGGAGCATAGTGCTTATGTTCTACGTCATGGCTTGATTTATCTTGATTATCAGTAGTTTGCACTACTTCTTCCCTCCCCAAAAGGCTCTGTTTGGCATTCTCTTATATCAAAGTAAATCAATTTTTGGCTCTGCAAAGAATGGGATGTTGTGGGGAGAGTTGCCACAAGAGAAATGCCCTTCTCATCCAAAAATATAATTTCCATACAGGAAATTCCTCTCATATGATGGAATTTTGTTTGTGACAGGGTTTCATTATGGTTGAGTGACAGATTGCTGGTGACTAAATCACAGCAGGCTTTGTGCCATGCTTGTATTTGGACACCGTGAAATTCTGCAGAGCAGATAAATTCAGAAAAAGGCGGATGTTGTAAGAGGAAACGGAGAGAGAGAAGGAATGGAGGGTCAAAAAGGCTGAGAAAACAGAAACAATAGAAGGTGGGTAGGAAGCAAAGCTGAGGGGAAAGAAGACAAACAATAGTTGAGAGTAAAATTGCATGAGGAAGCAGAAAACTCAGAGTAGGAAGGAGAAGGAAATGGCTACAAGTTAAAGTCAATGACAAAAGCTCTCTTTCATCATATGAACACTGAAGTGTTTACATAGAGACAAACTGACCATTAGAATGATTGACCAGGAGTGGGGGCCATTTCCCCATGACCGAGCACATGAAATCCAGACTAAATTGTTTTTATAACAAAATAGGATACCTGAGAATTGTGTGTTCAGTGTTTTGAGCACAGTGAATTGAAAGGTCTGTTTGTGAAAAAATCTGGAAATGAATGGCATCTTTCTATTAATGATGTGATTCCATATGTTATACCTGTGAACCCTCAGACAGTACATGACTGAAGGTAACCTCAGCCAAATTGCTGCTCACTAGCCTGGTGTGAGCTGTAGTCCCTTGTACCTCGGGCAGGAGGTTACACACTGCTGCCTCCTCTCTGCCTCTGGACCGCATGGATGCAGTGCAGTGCCAGTGCCAGCTTCAGTCCCTGTCAGCTAAACTGGCAGCAACTCAGCCAGCTTCATTTCAGCAGCTGCCCCTTCATCCAAGCCCAGTACAGTTTTAACCTTCCCAGTTACATGTTTGGGGCCGCTGCTCAGCCCTGGAAGAGGAGGGAGGCTCCGCTCAACCGCGCTGGCGCTGGGATGGTTTCTCACCCTAGTGCAGGGCTGTAGTAGCACTACAGCGACACATCCTCAGCCAGGGCTCCTCTACCGTGCACAGTACAGAGACCAGACTCAAAAAAGGGGATTCTTTTTGCAGAAAAAGAAAATAAGACCAAATGAGTAAGTTTCCATATGTTCTTAGTTCTTTTTCCTTAGGAAAATACACATAGGGTTGACAGAGGAAAAACTATTCTGGTATTCTTTGAAATTTTCCGTTAAATAGCTGTGGAAAAACAGAAGAGGAGGTGTTTCTCTTCCACCTTTTATATTTATGTTTTTTGCTTTTTACGCTACTTCTCATGTATTAAAAACCAAAGGGTCTATCTTCTGCTCATTTCCTGCTGCTTTTGCTTTAATTTACTGTGAAGGATACCCAAGTAAAATTCATAAAATTACATAAGTAGGATTTCAACAGAAATAAAAAAGTGAAAAGTCTCAGGAAAATACATCCTAGCAATTATTTGCCAATGTTTCCACAGAGAAGACCAGTTATCTGGCAAAGTAGCAGAGGCCTAATTTTCATGTGCTGAACTGGCTGAATAAGTTACACAACAAAAAATTACTTTTCTGCCTGCAAATCATGGTGTCCTGGGATCAGCCCACACTTGGGGGTGACAGAGCTGTGGCAGTCTGTCATCCTTGAGCTGCTTCTCCGTGCACCAAGGAGCAGAGGGCTGCTGCTTTCTGTCTACAGCAGAAATTTTTTTTGCAGTGGACAGAAGGCCAGCATAGAGAGAGTACGAGAACACTGGTGCAATTCTCTAGACACTGATCCTGCCAGAAATAAGAGCAAACTGACTTGCAACATGCATGGTGGTGTTGCAAATGTAGAGGGAGGGACATTTTCCAGTGTCATCTTCAGCCTAAAAGAGGGCTGCGTGCATATTACTCAAGCGAAAGGAGATTGTAGTGTTGTCTAGGGGTTGAATATGTCAAGATAGATTCTTGTCTTCTTCCTTTTCCTACGTATTGGTGTCCTCCAGTCTGCTGGAAGCTGTGCAGTGAATTTTATGTGTTTGCAAAATTTATCTCCCTGAACTGCCAGGTTTTCACTCAATTGCTTGTAAGAGCAGATCAAAAGCAGAAGAAGGGTGGAAGGCTGACGGCTAGCCAGTCGCTGGGATGCCCTACAGAAAATTGAAGAAGGCAGCTGCAGGACTGGCTCTTAATAACAGAGAAAGACTAGAAGTAGTTGACATTAAGACTGTAAAGAAACAGTTACACTGGTGACACATATTATACAAGGACTGCCTTACTTATTTTTCCACCCGCATACTCCTTTTACACAATTTTTGCTTCTTTTAATTAAGTGTTTCAGGAGAAAATAATGGGATCTTAAAGTCTCCTGTATTTTGGAAAAGGTAGTAGTAAATTGTGCGGTTTTGACCTTTTCAGCTTTTTGTAATTTGATTGGCTGTCTGTTCCTCTCCCTCCACTATTTACAGCTGCAGTGAACTGTGCAGAAGGGGTAGGATGGCTAGCCAGCTGAAATACAGAATATTTAAAAGGTTAAAATGCTGCAACATACTCATGCCTTCCACACAGTATATGGGCATTATAAATTTTGCTGCATTGATCACATAAAGGATTGAGAAATTAAATGACTTCATGAATCACTTTTTGTGGAACAAATGTGACCAAAATGGGAAAAAATTGTTTCACTGTGACCCCAGATCTGGGAAATGTATTTTTTTTGGTGTTTATTATTTTTGCTGTAGTAATAGATGAAGACTCACTCCTTCTGAAGAGCAGGATCATTTTAGCAGGTGTTGAGTATCAATGAGTGACACAAAGAAAACCTGCCCCAGAAAGCCTGCAATCAAAGCATCTTGGATCCGTTCAACAGGTGACTAAATAGAGGTGGTGACCTTCTTAGGAACAAATATTTCTTTTTTAGCATACCAGAGGGAGATCTTAAGGAAAACACGGTGTACTTCAAAAGTAATTCCTTAGCAGATGGAGACAGTAATACAGAAAATACTATTAGCCATGTAATGAGTCCAGAGGGCGTCTGAGGGGCACTGCCAAATAATTTGGTACCCAGGCAGTGTGCTGAGGAATGTAGCAAGGCAACAAGAGATTGACAGAATCTCAGACCAGGATGACAGCTAAGACACTAATAACTAAAATAAATAAAATCTTCAGGATTTGATACTTCCCTTTGTTATTGATAATGAGTCTGGCAAATTTAGTTCTATGAAATCTTTTTTCAGTGGAAAAAGCTGCTAAAGGAAAATATGAAGAAAGTCTTCTCAGGAAAAAAAAAAGGGGGGGGGGAAGACAGAAAATCTTGGCTTTGCTGAAAAGAAAATTATGCAAAAATGTGTAATTTTTGTGCAAGACAAATCTGAAAAGTGATACCAAAGAGGTGTGGGGGTCTCATAAACTCCAGCAATGACATTTCTGGCACCATGAACACTGTTAAGGCAGATCAGCCATAGCTGGACCTCTTCACTGAGGCTGGAGGATTAAGGCTGAGTCTCATTTCCCTGCCCTGACCCCACACATGTCCACACGTGGCTGAGCAGAGCAGAGCAGGTGGAACACCACAGGAGAACCATAGGTGATCGAGTGGGAACCAGATACAGGCAGAAAGAAGCGATGAATCAACTGAGGTTGCAGACACAATTCAGAATTGTGAAAGTTTTCCTCTAGCTCCTCCATGTTCTTGGAAGTCAAACGTTTCAATTTATTCAAGTTTTATTGTATTATTCATTGTAGCTCTGGATTAAAGTCAGAAGTACAGGGGAAAAGACTGTTACCACACTGAGATACTGGGAAAATATCTTCAGAAGGAAATGGCAGTATTGCTTTTGATCCATCATTTGAAACAGATTCGTGATCTTCAGGGATTTATTTTCTGTGGTCATTAAAACTGAATGTTCTCATTGATTCAGATAGCTTCTTTCTGGAGGAACTGCAGCTGCCGGGACAAACAAGCCTCCATTCTGCTGTGCTGATCCCCCTGGGAGCCAGGAGTGATTGACAAGGGGCTCTGGTTAGGGCAGACTCTCACCCCAAGGTACAGGAATTGGTGCATGCATTTCAGCGAGAGCAGCCTTTGCAGCACTGAGCCAGGGGGATTTTCCTTCTTTCCACAAGCATCAAGAGGAAGAGAAAAGTGTTTCCAGCCTGCCTGTGATGGCAGGACATGCAGAGACGGTCTGTGAAGCTAATCCCAGCCTTTTCCTGTTGTCCAAGGTGGCCTTCGTAGGCTGTCCTTGGAAGCAGCAGCAGGAAATCCATGCAGGAAATGGGAGATCTCTGCAGTTAGCTGGTGCATATATTGCTTGAGGGACAGGAGGTCTGGAACAAACTGCATCACCTCCAAAATCGCTCAGGAGTGGAGATGGGTTGGACATGCTGAGGGACTTGTGCCCAGGCAACCTTGCATGTATCCGAGTGCAATCTCCTGATGCCTCACACACCCCTCCTGCTGCAGAAGAGGGTCCCAAACATTACAGCTGACTCAGAGGCTCGGGGACTTCACCAGCCCAGGGACCCAGCTGCTTACCTCCTCCTCCTCCCCCATCCACACCACTGCTGCCCTGGGACAGCCTGCTGCATTTACCCTGCTGTTCAGGGAAGACAGAGCAGAGGCAGACTGGGAAGCTTTGAAGGTGCTGAGCTCTGGGATCAGCTGCTGGGCCCGGTGGTGCCTTCATTTGCCTCGAGGGCTGAGGGAAGGCAGCGTCCTCTCCTGCTGAACGGCTGAAGCTGAGGAGCCCTCACCTCTTCCCCATCTTGGATCTACAACCAGACCATCCACAGCAAAGATACTGACATTAGAATACACATATAATACCTGGTTAGATGGAGATGCAGTTTATTGAAGCCACTGTTTAACCCCTTGGATGGCACTACAAGTGCCCAGCCATGAAACAGGCTGTCGGCATCTCATGAGAAGGGAGAGTATCCCCTGGAGGTGGTGGTGGCCTTCGGCAGGCTGGGAACTCAGACACCGACCATCCATGGGTGAAAGGGGGAAGCCTCTCCACGAGGCAGAGCTGGAGGTGGGCGAAGGCAGCTGCCGAGTCTGAGAGGGCACAGCCCCACGCCTAGAGGGCACTGACAGCCCCCACCCACAGCGCCGGGCTGCTTCATTTTCATCCGCTGATCAGATATATTTACTTCTCGGGTATTTCCCTAACCAGAATTGACTGCACTATAATTGCCTATTTCTTTGGTCCATTGGCTGTTAACCTTGAAGCGCGTCGGGTGGAGGCAGGGAGGCCCTCCCTGTCAGGCCTGACCCCGGCCCGCGCCATGGGCTGCCATGACAACCGCGACAGATGTCACCCATGCCGCCCGCGCCCCCCGGATGGGGAAAATCGATCTTGCGACGGCGCCGCCGCGCACAGCCACCGACCTGCCAAGTGTTCCCGGCTCAATCATTTGTTTCATCTAGCGAGGAGAGGAAAACATAAAAGAAATGAAATGAATTTGACCTCTGTCTTTTCAGTGACTCCGGCACTGCGCTGAATCCTAGCAAGCGCCTCTTATGAATTTGAAAAAATTACATTAGGAATAACATTTTGAAGTGAAATGACTCTTGTAATGTCAACCCTCCAGAAACATGTTATTTCAAATGTCAGATACCTAGCAATCATTTGCTATTTTCCAGATGTGTCCGGAGGTTATCTTCACCTCGGATATATTTCAGATAAATTATTTTAAAGAAACTACCTGTGAAGTACACAAAAAAGTATTGCCTGGTTTTTTGCACTGCCCCAGTGAGGAGACCTTCTTTGTGGCTGCATAAAGCCTCTCCATGATCGGAAGACGGTGAACAATGCCGTGACTGACAATTCTCTCCTTTATTAAAGCTGTGCCGAAGAGTAAGGACTTTCCAGTCTGGAGCAAGGTTTCTTGAAATGGTAGCAGGCACACCAATGAAGGCAGAGGATCCCAGGGGAACAGAAAAGCCAACCCCCATCCTCTCCCCAAGAGGGTTTGCTTGCTGCATGTGCAAATCGTTTAATGACCAAACTCTACAACACTGTGCTAACATTTGCCAATGCATCAATGTCACCCCAGCAATGTTACACATGTGTCCAACAAACAGGGAAAACCCCAAACCCCACAAGGCTTGGTTCATGCCTTCCACTGGATGGACCTGCTGGCAAATTTAGGAGGCAGCCTGTCACAAAAATATAGAGATGGAGAAATCTCTAAGATAACCTTGTCCTTAAAGAAAAAAAAGAGGAAAACAGCACGCCACTGAAGGTGATTATAGTAAAAAGGATGTCTTAAGATTTTGAATGCGATACGTCTGTCTCTCTGATGTGGGATATTTTATTGCATTTTTGCCCTCAAGTGAAGCTGACGGGAGCCAGACTTGCAATTTAAATCAATAAGAACCCTTTACCATGGCCATAAAATACTTGGTTAAACCTTTGAAGTGGCCACAGTTGAATGCGCAGTGAACACAGCATAAATGCTCCTTGAGATGTATTGTGTTAGACCACTGCTAAAGTGGCGTTCCGAGGAAGCGGTGCCTGAGCACCTTCTGGGGGCAGGGCAGAGCAGCCTGACTTCTCTGGGGCACTGGGAGGTTGCTGTAAGTCAGTGCTCATAACTGGTGTGCTGCCCCACACCACAGATGTCCAGAGCTGGCACTCCCAGCTCAGTGGGTTTCCTGGGGTGGGGACTCAGCCTTGAAAATCCCATCATGTGTTATTCTACCTCTTGGCAATGGCTGGGGAAACAGGAGGCATCCATGGCTGGATCAGCAGTGTTTTCAGGGCCAGGTCCTTGATTATGTAAATCAGCATTGTTGCAGGGAGGAGCAGGTCTGAATGATCCCAGCTGAGGCGTAGTCTGTGCAGGATGAACAGTGACTGCATGAATGTACGTCTGTCTAGCTTTTGGCATGTGCGTGCATGAATGCATCTCACAGATATCCAAGCAAAAGCCTGTGTAATAGCAGAAAGCTCTCCATGAATATCATGAAGATTTCACCATTCAATATTTAATACCTAATACTTAAAATTAAGATACCCAAAGTAAAGGTTGATACTTTGCCATTCCTGCAAATAAAACAGTAAGAAAACAAGTAAAGTTTAAATCTGGGCCCTGACTTTGCAGTTGTTTATGACAAGTCCTTAGGATTCTTTAAGGAGAAATCTGTTGTTTCTCCATTTATAAATAAGCTTTACCAAGGACCACGCACTATTTTATTATTGGATAAATCATACTGGTACAACCCCTGGCCCAGTGGCAGGGGACAAGTGCATGGGGTATATGTGTTTCAATGTTATTAAAGACTGGTTCTTCTAGACACATGGGGGTATGTTCAGAAGCAGCATTAATACTAGTTACATACTACTATTAATACACTAGTTACAGCACTGTATGCTCTCTGGGTGCAGGTCCCTGGTGTAGAGAGGGTCTTGCCCTGTGGGTACACCCTCAGGCTGACAAAACTTGCTTAGTTTGGGACAAACAGTCCAGCTGGTTGTGCTGTCTTTTCTGTTTCAGTTCTGTTTCTGTTCTGATCCAGTCCAGGGAGGTTCAGCACTTCAGCAAATATGCTAGGATGGCAAAGACAGTCTTCCTTTCTGTCCTGTACATTAAGAGTTTGCCTTCAGCTACTCCCAATGTACCTTAGTATTGCAGAGGTAGCAGCAGAAGGTGTAGAATATTATGTGCTCAGCAGATTGTAGGAAACTGGGCTTAAAAAATTTCAGTATGTATTGTCTACAGCAAACATTATTTGTAATAGATCCTATGTCTATTCAATTTTATTTTTTAGTATATAAACATTTGGGCTTTCCACATTTACAGCTGCCTGGTTAGGTTTGGAACTTGACTTTTTTTTCTGTTTTATAACCCATTTTACAGGAACATAGGTGTTTCTGCAGCCCCAGGAACATGTCAGGATTATCACAGGCGTATATTCACTGCCAAACATGACCTTCTGTGTCAGTTTGTATAAGTACTGCTCCATACACCCACACTGTGAAACACAGATTATTCACATTCCTTTGTTCATAGATGTTCATAGATGCCACATATTTCTTTTGCGCTGCATTGTATGTTGTTGTTCCACAGTATTTTCATCTAAAAATAGCTGAAATAAGTGGTTGCTGTTGTGTTTCACTGAGAAGTGCTCCTCAGATCTGGGTAGTTTGCTCCAGTGAACTTCCACTGGCCTCTCTTGCCTTTACTCAGGCTATGTCCTTCCATTCCTTTTAGCCAACACTGTTGGGAGCACAAGCTCCATGAATCACGCTTCACTGTCTCTTGCCCTGGATGAACTCAGCAGCAACATGCCCTCGGGTGCAAACGGACAAAGTAAAACCTACAAATTACCTAGATAGACTTAAAATCATTTCTCCTATTCCAGACAGTATCACCAAGAGCATATCCCAGCAAAGAGTCCAAAGGCGTGTGGCCTACAAGGATAAACAATATGATGGGGAAATAATCAGATGAAGAAGAGTGAAATGTGATTTGTTTCACTGTATTACATCTGACAGTACGTATTTGTCCTACCTCACATCTTGCTTATGAATTAGGAACAATTGGTTTGGATATGTGATTGTGGATTTAAAAAATATTCTTCCTATTTCATCCCATTGCTGGAGACTCCACATGACTGAGCACAGACACCTGAGAAATTTTCCAAAAAAATATACATCCAGACTTGTGGCAAGTTTAGCTGTTTATATTTCTCTCCCATCTTATTCCTATTTTTCCTTGGACTAGACTAGTGCTGAAAGGCATTTCTCTCTCAAGGGGCATCAGACAAGAAGACACACAGAGCTTTCTAACATGGTCACTGAATGCTTCCCTTCAGTCTCTAGCTTACATAGATAGGATTATCCAGAGAGACAGACTAAATAAAGGTCTTTAATTTAAAATTAAGGAAATTGCCATGACTGTGCTATTTCTTCCCAGGATTTTTTCTGTGAATCTGTCAAACCAGAATCAGACATGATAAAATAGAAGAACTCTCAGTCCCTGTTGTCTCTGATGGGTATGCTGCCTCAATACCACTTCCAGCTTGAGTTGCAGTTTTCTGTCTTCTTCCATAGAGGGAGAAAGGAAGTATGAAAATGGGTTTTTAAAACAGGGAAATTCTGACTCTAATCTCAACTCAATATTACAGATAGTGTCCAGGAGGCCTGTAAGAGGGGGGGAGACAAATCCTAGAGCAGAAGGGACCATTTCCCTTTATTTTTATGCAATTCAACAGTTTTTGAGCTGTCCCCCATAGATTTTGCTCAAAACCTCATTGTTTCTTAGAACAACTGGCAGAAGGATATTGCTGAGGAGCAGTCCCTATGAGTTGTCCTAGAGCATTTCACAGAAAGCTCTCCTAAGCAGTCATGACTTGCTATGAGCAGCACACAGCCTACAATCCCTTCCCCTGAATCAGGCAGCCCGTTTGTCTCTTTTGTTTGAACAGCACGTAAATGTCCTTTCCCTGCTCACACAAGCACAAGGCGAGGTTCTTGGTTCAACTTTGAAGCCATTGCTTTAAGTCTGGATTCACAGTCTGAGAAAAGAGCAGTGGACAGTCAGAGGGGCAATGGTCAGAACCACCTGCAGTGGGTAGTTACCCTCTCAGGAAATTTGTTGTAATCATTGTTTCCTCTAAATTTTCTACATATATCTCCAGAAATTGGTGGGTTTTTTCCAAATTGTAGGCCTTGTGGATATGATCCTCTGAGTGCAGATAACTCATCAGCACAATCTTTGCCCATCTAAATTAATCTCTCTGGTTTCCTGGTTCCTTGTCTGCTTAGACATTTTCCCTAGGCTCTACATGCAGGGAAGCTTCAGCAGGATCCCAGGAACAGTGAGTCAGAAGGGAAGGATGTTCTTGATCCCAAATATTTCACTGTCAACAAATCACTCTGAATTCTTGTGTGATAAACCTTGATACAGAGCGGGTCATATAAACGCAAGAGTTGGTGAGTTTTCTTCAAGCCTTCCTGCATTTGGGCTCTGCTTTATTTGCTCCATATACCTCTTCCAGGCTTTACCATCAACCTCTTCCATAGCTGTGGTTTATACTTTTATTCAAAGACCATTCAAAATCCAGTAAAATGCATTTGCTCCCACAGGAAAGAGCTTTTCATGTCTGATGGCTTGTTTGTTTCTGCAGTAAAATCTATGCTGTAATCTACAAATGAGTTTGCATTCTGACATGGGGTGACATTCTTCAGTGAAGGTCACAGCACTGTATAGAAGCATTGACATAAAACATGTTTCATAGAACAAAATGGAGTTCACAGTTTGACATAGATATATCCTCAATCTGTCATGCAGTTTTCTGCCTTAACTTGATGGTCAAAGTAGCTGGCCAGGTGTGAGCAGGGAGGTGATCTATGTCTCTTCAATAGCAGCAGTAATTTCCTTGTCCCTCCTCAAACTTGCCCCTGTTCCAAGATGATGGCAACACTGGTCTCTTGTGCGACCTTCTGATCGATGGAGTGACAAGCTATTTCTTTCTCAAGTGAGTCCTAATCTCCTATTATGCCACAAGTACACAGTCTACTGTGATAAAAGCTTGCAGTCTATGACACCTGGTCAAAACAATTATTTTGGTAGTTGTTCCCTATGGATTTGGGCTGTGACATGTGAGGTGACTATACTAATCCCTGGAGCAAAGGGATTCCTAAAGTGAAATATTATTTAGAGGGCATTGGCTGGAGTTTGGAATTCAGTACATGATTCTTAAGACTAGTCAGCTCTGAAGTTATCTGCCTTTCATTCTATTTTTGTACTTGACTTTTTGAGTTGCAGTTTTCTGAGTCCAGGAGCATTTGAGGGTGGGTGTCACCCATCAATTTGTTAGGCAGGTCCAGCACTTCCCAGGATTTGCTTCTCATAAATCAAAGTTATCTGATCTGTTGTCTTGGCACAAAAGGATAGTCTATAAGGTGCAAAAGTTTAATTTTCAAGCTGCTTGTAACAGCCTGTTGAGACAGGCTTCTCCTAGGTCATATTCTTTCTGTCTGGAAATAGCTCAAATGACAGGATTTCCACCACTACTCTTTTGGGTCAACTTTATACCTGAAGAAATCCTTCTGTCAAGCTGCCTTCAAGCAGAAGATCCTCTCTGCAGCACTATAATAATTTTTATCCCATAAAAAGAGGAAGTATTGATTTCCCAGTTTTGTGGAAGGAACATCGAGGACAGCTGGGTAGCTACCTTGCTCCAGGCTACACAAAAAGCTTGTGACAGGCCAGGAACCTGAAGACCTCATAAAATTTCTGGGCCAGCCATCATTTACACTGTTATATCCAGTTATGTTGCGCTGTATGTAGTGAAGGCTTCCTCTCTGGCCTTGGAGCTGACACCCTTCTGTGGTAAAAAGTGAGGGATATAAAAGTTTTGAATGATGCAGACCCTAATTCTTCATTCTGTTAAGCTCAGCTCAGCACCATAGAGTGTCGTTCCAGTTCCAAACTGGAATTTTATAGCAGCTGGATATCTAGCAAGGAAAAATGACTGTAGTGTATAACATAGTTACTTCTGTCCACCTCCTTCTCCTGAACCCCTCTTGGTTTGTTCCTTGTTATCCATGGAACTACAGGCGAAGCTGGTGCAGAAAGGTGTTGTGCTGTCTTGGCTGCCTGTGTGATAATGTCTCTGCACAGGTGGATTTCTCTGCTGTTCTGACCCGTAAACTTCAGGGTAACATAATATAAATCACACAAAATAACCTGTATGAGAATTTGGGCTCTTGAGTTCTTGTTTAGTGGTGATAAACCTTGATACAGAGCTGGTCATACCTGTGGAGCCAGGCTAAGTTTGTGACTCTGCTCTTTCCAGGAGATCCAGCAGATACCAGAGAAGAGCAATGCCATAAAGCCTAGGGGGTTTTTGATCCAGCTTCTGTTCAGGTACAGCAAGCTATGCCTAGAAAAATGATCTGTCAAAGGTCCCATGGACTCTGCAAACAGATTACCTTGACCACTCTATTTCCACAGTGGATACTGGCCTTACTAAAGTTGTCAGGCTTTGTTACTGGGTAAAACCATACAGCCTGCTCCAGATTCCTCTTGCTTCTTCAGTATCTGAATTCTTTTCATGTGGTAATCAGAACTATATCTATGTCAGTGGATCCAGGAGCATATCAAAGTTCATGAGTCTGGATTTGTGTTTCATTCATATCTGAGAACAGGCTGAATATTGGCTTATTTTCTGCTCTCACACTGGATTTTATGGAAAGAAAAGTGCAGTATGTGGGCCACTGAAGGATATGTGCATCCTTAGGCCTATCAGCTAAATGTAGATATTGCCCAAGTACCTTGGATTTCAAGGAGACCCTTTCATACAACATCTCTCTGTTATCTTTAAGAATATTGTTTATAGATTTAGCACCCTGCAAACTGTTATATTCTAGTCTCTCTGACATAATAGGCAATCTCTCATTAATTAGTGACTTCCTCCCATTTACCTTCAAGCCAGATAATAAAGGGCCTTTATTCACTTAAAATGGATCTAAAATAGCAAAGTGCTACTGTCTTCAATATGCCACTTTCAGTTCATCAGTTCAAGATCAATCCAAATTTATTTGATTATTCTTCCTTACACATCAATCCCTCTTGTCCCATAGATATTTTTATTACTTCTTTATGGATATGCTCATCCATATGGGTAGAAAGATGTCCATTGTATTAAAGATCATAAGGGCTGTTTAGAAGGATATGCCAGTTCTCATGGAAAGAAGCACAAGCCTGCTAAACAATCATTGCAAAAAATATGAAGATGAAATAGTGTTTTAGCATTTTTTCCCCACTGGAGCATGTGTGAACACTATTTGGTAGTACAGTCTCAGAAGTATTCTCCATGGTCCATGGCTTGATTTTTCTGTAGCCAAAATAGGTGGGGTTTTTTTAGTTTTGTTGGGTTTTTTGTTTGGTTGGTTGGGGTTTTGGTGGTTTTTTTGTTGGTGTTGCTTTTTGGGGTTTTGGGGTGGGTTTTTTGGTTTTGTTTTTTGGTTTTTTTATTTTCATACTTTTTTTTTAGTGGGAGTCTGCAAGACTAACTCTTTATGAAAATAATGTATTTAGTTCTCTGTGTCAGTATAATAGTCAAAGTCAATAATCTTAAGGATCTTTTCAAAGTAAATGATTCTGTGTTTTTATGATTCTATGGTTTCTCAGTGAAGTGGTTGGGCTGATGCAGTTATTCTGCCTGTGTCCACTCACCTTTATGACACTTAGTTAATTACATATTTTCTCTTCAAAATGTTCACTCCTTGTCCTGTTATCCAGAGACCGCCTTTGAAATTAAGCAGTCAGCATCTTCTGATGATATTTTCGCTTAACAAGGAAATATTTGACTTCAAGATGTACATTTAAAACATAACAATTCTTGCCTGCATGGTATAACTTAAAAGGAAAACCAAACCAAAGCTAGGAGGCTGTTAGGTACAGCGTCTCCAAACTACTTTAAAAAGCAGTAGTTCAGCCACACATGTTCATAAAAAAAGAGGCTGAAATTATCTTATCTAAGCCATTCTTAACAGTTGTCCTGCAGAGTTATTGATCCTTGGCTGCTCATCTAATGAGCAAACTACACAGCGCACCACAAGTGCATTTCAGTTTTATGTGCAAGTGCAGTAAATGCTATTTTCAAAGTTAATATATTATTTTTGTCAGTTTTATAGCAGCTTATTTAAAGTGTTATTAATGTTTAGAAATGTTATTTGGGGGTTATTTTATTGGTGTTTGACTCAGTTTTAAACACTCTTTCTTTATCCCCTCTGTGCCCAGGCTGCATATATATTATTTCTGAAGTTGCTTGCCTTTTTCTGTGTTTGTCCCTCATTGTTTCATTAATCTTGGCTCCTCCTTAAGACACTTCTACTACCATAGTGGAACAGAGTCCTAAATTGTAAGTCTTTGTGACTAAAAGATGTCCACTGGATAAATTTCCAGATGACAGAAACTGCAAGAAGCATGTGGCTATGCCTGAATGGTAAGAGCCAGTCCTCCTCATGGATTTGGGTTTGTGTTTGTGCCCCAGCAGAGGGTGGGACACACGCTGTACCAAACCCAGAGCACCCCAGAGATGCATTATAACCCTGAAACTCCTCTCCAAGCCACAGGCCCTCCCCTGTTTCCACCTTTCTCTGGAGGAAGTAATTTTGCTTCTGTCCTGGATTTCAGAAGGACAACCCTGCCTTTGTTCTGTGGGTGGCCAGGAGTGAGCTCCAGGCTTCCCAGCCCACCTCCTCCTTCTCTGGAGAGAAATAAACATGCACAGGGCAGCACACACACTAGTTTATAGTAGCAGCAGCTGTCAGAGGAGCTGTGCAGGGAGGTCTCATGCCCTTCAGCTCTTTTGGATGATTGTGTTATCCTCACGCCCCTCTCTGCCTTTGATAGATTGGGAGTGCAAAGCACAGCCCTGTTCAGTGAGCTGGACTGGTATCAGCTGCAGGGTGACAGTGTTGGGCCAGGTGTCAGAGACAGGTCCTTAGGACCTGGTCCTGTGCTCAGGCACCACGACTACCTCTGTAGGCAGGCTGGCACACGAGCATACACATGGCCACGTTCCTCAGATCCCAGAAGAAGGGAGAATGTGACTTTGCTTTACACATCAGCACATTGTTGAACCAACAATGCATTCTCCTGGGTGGGCAGAGAGAAGCAAGAGGTACTCTCACCCCTCTCAGTGCCTGCAGCATCATGGAACAGCTCCTGCAATTTCACTGAGCCAAACGCAGGGAGCCCTCTGATCAGTCCTCAGGGTGAGCTGAAGCCTCGCCCTGCAGCACATTCAGGGCACCTTCCAGCAGAGCATGTGCTTAGTTTTTAATGCATACATGACCCCAGTGAGCTTCAGGCATGTGCTGAAATACGAACGAGTGTTTGAAGCGGTGAGCATCTTGAGGCTACCAAGCCCCAAATGGATCAATCCCAACACATTAGGCAAATTGTGGGCTTTCCAACTTGATGTTGGAAAAAGGCTGAAGAACTTAGTCCACCCTCAAGGTATGTGCCCTTGAGGGAAATCCAGTTATATAACCTGTTTCTTTCTGAAACCCACTCCTGATCTCAGCCACTTCAGTGGCCCTTCACTGTTTCTACCCCATTCTTATTACAGCTGGTGACCATCATCTCCAAAATGGAAATATAAATGAAAAATACGTTAAGTATTTTAAATGTATTAAGTCTCTGCTGTTTTCAGCTCTCTGCCTTACATATTTTTATTGTGCGTGTTGTTTCTGCTATTTGTCCTACCTTTTAGAGGACAAGCCAGTCAGTGGGTTAAGTGACAGAATGTTTTTCATCTTATTTAAGTATGTCTCTATTAAAATGTAAACTGCTTTCTAACCTCTTTTGGGAAAAGAACACACAAAAAAAAAATAAAGCCTAGTCCTGCAGATGCAGTAAAGTCATGGTAATTTTCCCCAGTTGGAACTCCTGACTTTGTGTCTTAGCATCATATACAGCATAATTTATAAAAGTGTGAGCAACTGCAGAATTGTTCTCCTAATAGATTCTGAAGATTCCAATTTCCATTCTGCCACACAAGACTGAAAATCCACTTGTGCTCAGTTATCTGTATCTTTGCCTCATCCTCAGACTGCATCAAAAATCAGGTTCAGGTGCAGGTTAAGAGCATGCATTTACCTCAGGAATATGGGACTTATTAAATATCTCTACACAATTAACATCACCATATCAATAAGAATTATCATTATGTCCTGTCAATCAGGTGCTGAATTTTGCTTCAGGGAAACAAAACAATTTAAATTATAGCAAGTTCCCCCCCTTCTTTTTTTTACATGCTTCTCTTAAAATTGGATAATTATGTGGCTTTTCATTAGATTCCTCTAAGCATAATAGATCACAATATTCACCCTTTGACCTTGGTGATGAATGTTTCTGGTGAAAACATGTGACAAGCAGTGTTCTAATGAGAATAAAATACTGAATAACTGTGAGTCTCACATAATGAAAGAACAAAAGCGAGAAGCACAACTACTTTTAAGGCTGCAGTGCAAAATGTGTTCATACAGCAATTCTGATGGATTGGAAAAGCAACTCTTTCTTATTTAAGATGGTACCAAAAAACTTTGGTATCAGAGGCAGAGACAAAGGCAAGAAAACACAAAGGAATCTTTGTATTCTGTGTAAACTCTGTAGGAACATGAGAAGTGGCCCTTATCTGAGCTATCTAGGCAAGCTGTTACACAAAGCTCTGCTATTAAGCTTTCCTAAACATCTCAAAATTTTATGCATGTATTTATGCTATAAAAGACCTATAAATTCAATTTGTTTCCAATAATTTAGAGTGGGGCTAAGAAGGTCAAATTCTGTCTCATGCAAACAGCCACACATAGTAGTCAGTAGCATTACAACACTGGTCATTATTATTCAGTGTTTATAAAGAATTATTTTTGGACTGACAAAGATGACATACCAGTCATCAGTGCCAAAACAGCAAGAGGAAAAAAGGAGGGTTGGCTGAATTTAAAATTGTTATCAGGTACCTTATTTTTTTTTCTGTTTTACATTTTAGAACCCTACTGCCACCTTTCAAAAGGAGCCTCAGACCAGGGTTACTTACGTCCCTGCCCTGATCATTTAGACCCTGGTTTCTCTGGGAAAATGACTGCAGCAGGAATGTTTGATTTAGTAGATAGTTATCTTTTAGTTTTGGTCTATCTTGGTTTTGCTTGTGTTTGTTTTTTCATTTTGTTTGATGTCTGAGAAATGTTTATCATCTGAATTATTATCTCTGCTAATCAAACTTTCAATTAACTTCTGAGGAAAACCTTTTGCTTTTAATTTCTGGCTGGAGTTCATCTCTGATTCAAAATTTGCTGTTGCTTAGCCCATAATAGAAATGACTTTTTGTCTGAAATCCCGTCCTTACAAGATAGTGGCTGTGTTACTGTTTCAGCTATGCTTTGTGCCAGCATCTCCTTTGAGTTATCTTATATCACAGTTATTGGCACAATGTTATTGTGAGCTGAGGACTACATGAGAGAGAAGTTTGTTCTCTTGTCTTTATTAACCTTACCAAATACTTTGGTCTAAATTATTGCTACTCCTATTTAATAAAATGAATCAAATAATATTTAATATTAATAAGGAACAACAGCTATCATTTCCTCAGTAGTTATGCCGTAAAGCTCTCTAAGTAGCTTCATCTGACACCAGGCTCTGTGCTTGTACCCATGAGGAATTTGAGGGTTAAACTAAATGAGATGAAAAGTCAGGAGATTTGCACAGCAATTTGAAAACAAAATGAAAAGCCAGCGTAAGTATAAAGACCTATTTCTCCTTCCCTGTGTCTGTAAGCACCGTGGACAATAATGCACTTTAAGGGAATTTAAAGGATGAGGAAGGCCTAAGGAGCATGCTGTGCTGGTAAGAAGATGCATTTTGCATGCTTCCTACAGGATGACCTGGAGAGGAATCCCACAGAGGGAATGATGTGCCATGGAGCCCCTTTCCACCAGCAGCTCCTGTCCCGTGGGTTAAGCCTCCCCATCAGCTGGTCCCCATGGCATGCCAGGCTGCCTCAGAAAGTGCTGGAGAGGGCTCTGCTGGGGAAACCTCTGCCCTCATGCTTCCTCCTTGTTGCAAGAGGCTCTCAGCTTGCTGCTCCTCCTGCCTGAACTTCCTGTGCATGTGGGGTGAGCTGGAGGCTGCAGGGCAAGGCTGACAGACTTGCACAGCAGTCTAAGCCATTCAAATATTTGGTCATTCATGTCTCATCAGCTGTGAAAATATCCAGGAAGAAAAGAAGATCATACCTATAGCAAGGTCTAATGAAGAGAGAAAGTTTTGATTTTCATGCAGGTGAATCATTAAAGGCAAAATAATCTTATTGATTGTTTGTTACAGTTGTCTGAATTGAGGGCTGTCTCCTCAGTGATAGAAATTTACTGTGATTGATGGGATCTCATAAACTCAGATCAAAAGGAAAATAAAATTGAAGGATTGTAAAAGCACATGACCCCAAATAAAAATGTCAGTGTCAGAAAATATTAAATAAAAATGTACTATGTGCATTAACCAATGGTATCTGCTTACTCAGTGGCTATCACTTAAATGTACTGCAACAAGTATTTTGATGTTATATTCTAGTGGAGAAAGAGGGGAGAGGGGAGAGGAGAGGAGAGGAGAG
>NC_031769.1:32818113-32821884 GCF_001522545.3 Parus major
GAAGAGAAGAGAAGAGAAGAGAAGAGAAGAGAAGAGAAGAGAAGAGAAGAGAAGAGAAGAGAAGAGAAGAGAAGAGAAGAGAAGAGAAGAGAAGAGAATTTTGCCATGTAAACTGTTCTGAAGTGTCTGTCAAAGTTTTTCTTTCTAGCATTTTAGCTTCCAGGATCTCAAAGCAGGTGTTGATCTGGGCTAGGAAAATGTCTGGCTTGAGAGAGGGACTCAGCAGAAGGGGGCTGGAGAAAGGGACCTGTATTAGGAACTGTGATAATCATGCTGCCCCTTGTTCTGCTTAGAAAGCAGAGTTCCACTGAACTCTGCACCCAGAGTCTGTACACAAAATAAAGAAGGCATGAACATACCATGAAGAGAGATCTTTATCCTGTCTCTAGGTGGGTTTCTACTGCTGTCTCTCAGTTAGGACTTCACCTTCCAGACATTCCGTGAGCTGTTGGTTAACCCTGTGGAGAAAGCTGAGATTGCTTCCTGTTGTTCCTTCTCCAAAATACAAAATATGTGAAGAGAAAAGATGTACCTTTTGGGAGAAACAAGAGACACACACAAATATTGTAATCAGTTAAGGGCAGTTGCACAGCTGGTTATAACTTCATGGATACCTGAGGTTTAGTAAACATGCCCTCAGGAATGTTCTTAGAAGCTAGGGGAATTAACTAGGCAGCTGACAAACCTGATGGGCTATCTTTCATTTGTGCTAATATTTTGAAACCAACTGACCTAAAGAAAAGTCTACCTTCTCATTATAAGATTGGCATCTTGAAAGATTTGAAATTGACTGATGCCTGTGTCTCTTCAAGACTGGAATAAATAATGAATAATTATGCCAATAAATCATATAAATAATACAATAGCTGCCATTCTAGTTCATTTTATATCCTTGGTGCCCATCACACAACCATTTCTTTTCTCATTCACTAAGCCTTTCCTGATTCTCCTGTGCATTCCTTCTCATTGGTGATGGGTTTTATTTTTGCTTGGATTGTACTATATACCTCAGCTACTTTCAGTGAGAGCCATGGAAAAAAATTATCCCAGTAATTCACAAATCTGTGCCAGTAAATGTCCTGATGTAGACATGATTTTACTGGCAAGAAAATAATTTTGCTCCAGTAACTTATGCTATTCTGGGAGGTAGTAGAATTTCATGTAAGTTACAGCAATAGCAGGAATACTGCCAGCTTTACCAGTAGGACCGGCTGCCTCAGATGGTTTTAACAGAAAACCATTTCTAAGAGGCAAGAATTTCTTTTACTTTTTTCTTATTTTTTCTATAAGAATCACCCACCCCTTACAAAAAATATAGCTGACCCAGTGCTAGCATGATTTCTCTGAATACACAGGCGAGGCCAAACTGTCTCCCAGCCAAGGAAACAGAAGTGAGTAGAGGGGTTGTTAATGTAAAGAAACCCCAATATAGCCCAGGGAAGATTTTTATCATGTGATCAATAAATAATAATGAGCTCTAGGTATGTTTGTTTGTGTCATTTACCTATGGACTGAGACAGAAGTCTGTGGGATTTGCAATAGCTTGGTAAAGGAACTTTTCACTACTTCCTGTATGAATTTTGAATTAAGAGTGGTGTAGTTTAGTGTAGAGGGAGAATGACGGTTCCTCCTTTTCATCTTTCCATTTATTGGATTAATTGGAAACTCAGCAATTAGAGGCTGCTGATGGTTTAGGAGGGATCTTCTTGTGATGGACTAGTTCTAGGGACAAGGAAAATCTTAGTCTACATTTTCCTTGCTGCAGTGGTACATAAGCCCCCATTATCAGCTTCCTCAGTCCAGATCCCATAATCAACAACTATTTTTCATACCATTAAAACACACACAACATTGCCCTCCAGCATCTGCAACGCGTGCTTTTATCAAACCTCCCTGATTTGCACTGGGGCTTAAGTCATTCCTGAGCCCTGCAGTCATGCATGGAGCACAGCCAGGGCTGTTTGAGCCTGTCTGTGCCCTCAAAGCACACAGCTAACGCAGCCAACACAGTTTGGGGATCCACTGCTCTATAGCCAGCAGTGCATCTTCCCTCATTCTGCCTCTCAGAGTCATTTTTTCCTAATCATTCTTCTAAGTAAAGTTAGCAGCTATGCCCACTTTGGAAACAGTTTTGCTTAGACTAAGAAGCTGTCACAGTGCTGAGAAAGCTGCAGCTTTAACCAGATTTCATCTTTGTGTGTCACTGCTCATGTCAAAGTATAAATGTACTCAGACATAAGAGTTGTCCTGCTTTCATCAAGGGAGCCAGCCTGCCTTTGCCTAGTTCTGCTTGGTTAAGCTTGTTATTTAAATTGTTAAAATTGAGACATCGGCAGTAAATTTCAGAGAAGATATAACAATTATTAGATACAAGCAGGGCTCTTGTACTTGTGAACATATCATGCTCTCCATCCACATGGAATTAGCCACAAATAATTTACAGCAGTTTCTTTAAGAATATCCCCCATAGTACTTTGATGGCATTAAATCACAGTCATTCCCAACTGGATCATATTTCCAACTTTAAGATAGATTTGATGCTCGTCAGCACCGTGGCTCAGCACTCCAGGGGACTACCTTTTAAACCTGCCAGCTCTCAAAGAACTGAGCTTTGATTCCCAATGTTGCCTCCTGGCTGAGACCTGTGAGAGTCAGTGTCTCTGCATGCCATGCCAGGCAGTGCAGTCACCCTTGGAGAGTGAGGAGAGGCAGGATGGCATTTAGGTGACCTTGTGCCACTCAACGTCCACAGGAAAATGACTGACTATAGGACACAGTAGGGCTCACATCTTGCTCTGGCAGCTGCAAGCAAGAGGGATCACTGCTGAGGCTGGGAGTTAAAAACAAGTGTCAGGTGAAAGCTGAAAAAGGAATATCAAAAAGGGGCAACATGTATATATATATATATATATATATATATATATATATATATATACATATGTGAAATACGAGAATTGTTAGTCTTTTTTGGAAAACTGATTTTTTTTAAACTGATTATTGTTTTCCATCTGGGCGGACTTGCACACAAGACTCTCACCCCCTCAGAGATGAACATAAACAGCTTAAAGGCAATGGGAATATTGGACTACAACTGCCTAAAGCAAGAAAGGGAAAGAGGGAGGGTCAGCAGAAGATGCTTGTGTTGCTGTTTGTTCCTCTGAAGAAACATCCCATTTTTATTGGCATGTCTGCTGAGTGCCCACAGGCGCAGGATGCAAACAGGTACCTGCAGGTGCTGCAGACAAATCCCTGCAGCATGGGGGTGGGCAGGGATTTCTAAAGTCCGTAGGTAGCAGAGTAAAAAAGATTTCCCCTTTTCCACAGAGAACTGGAAAAGGGATGGAAACTCAGTATTGTCCTCTCTCCTGCACCATCAGCTCCCTGCTGTGGAGCAGAAGGGGAAGGCTAAGGAGTGATTTGTGCTAGGAGAAGACCAGGGTCACACTATATCTTCTTTGAAACACCTGTTAAAACAGGGATCAATACATGGCTCCTAGAGTTACAGTTTGGCTCCTGCCCTTTACTCACAGTAGTGTGAATGCTTCAGTCTAAGCTTCTAAAAGTAAAGGACAGAAATAATATTGCCACTGAATCCCAAGACACTTTTGTTGTAAGATTTAACAGACCCAGGTCTTTTAGCACTGGAAGGTGGCTGATAGGCCCTGGAGAAGGAGAAATGGAAAGGCTGCTCAGTAAGCCCTATGTTGTTTTATAGAGATAAAATATTCTTCCCCTGAAATTTTCTTTTTATTCAAATACAGGCAAATTTTT
>NC_031769.1:32822814-32827814 GCF_001522545.3 Parus major
GGAGAGGAGAGGAGAGGAGAGGAGAGGAGAGGAGAGTGCTTGGACTCAGTAACTCACTCTGTGCCCAGGTAGTCACTGGCAGTATGTAGTCCCATCTCATTTTTACAGAGGTAACCTTGCACATAGTCATGCATATTAGGTGACTAACCATGTCTTTATGGGGCAGGAGGGTGTTCCTGCTTGAAGCTGAAAACCAGAGGACTCATATTTCTGCTCAAGCCAAACTTCTGCAGTTCATCCAAAGCCTGGTGGCAAACTGCTGTGTGATTTGTCCAGTGCATCCAGTGTGTCTGAACAGCTTGCTGTTATTGTGCAGGTGCAGACCTGCTGGTCAGCTCATCCACCACACATTGACCCATCCTTGACCCATCAGATATGTCACTCATCCTAGTGCAAGCCTGTGCTTGTCCATCTCTCTCTTGTCCAGTGCACCCAGCTGCACTGAGCCTGGCAGCTCAGAACTGCCTTTCTGAGCACGTCTTGATATACCAGGAGATGCAATCATATGAGAATTGCAAGGTACAGGTTGGGGATGATAGCTGTAAGGGCAAGGGACGCTGACAGAGATGCTGGTGTCCTTGCCAGAAAGGCAATGAGAGAGCAAATCAAATCAGAGGGACATTGGCAATCTGCATCTAGAAGACAAAAACTAAAAGAAAATTAAGAGAAAAGTATTTAAAAGACTGTTTTCTTTTGATTCCACATTGACAAAAGGGATCTTCTCACTCCTGGTAGCACAGATTTTATTCCAGTATATAGGAAATTTTCTATCGCTTTCTGCAAAGGCTGGAAAGACAACTATCAGTGAACAAATAAGGGACTACACAGAGAATAACCTTCTGGGGATCTGATATTTGAAGGAACTGGATGCAGAGAGATGTGGGTGCTGAGAGAGGCCACCCCACCATGAGGCACTGACCATGGCAGAAGGAGCAATGAGGAGAGCCTGGCACATGGGTTGTTCATCCATCCTGTTCACTCTGGAGTGCCTGAGAATGGAACTGTGCAAGTGGACCTGCTGTCTTTGGTGCTGTTTCACTCTCTGTGAACAAAGTTTGACTCTTTCAGGTGAAGCATTTGAGCTGAACCCAGCAGCTTTCGCCAAGTCATATTGCATTGCTGAATGCTCTCCTCAGTGAGGTGATTTTCCAGAGGGAGAACCCAAATATCTCCTTTCTGAATGACTTTTGCACCTTGCATAAAAGCAAAAATGTCAAGCCATTTTTTAAAAAAGTCATTCATACAGAAAACACTCATACAAAAATGACCCATACAAGCCTAAATTGTCATTCTCAAGGGTGTGCTGCTAAAAGAGCCTGCAAATGCCATTGGGCTTGGTTTTCATCTTTTCTCTCTCCGTGTGGCTATGACATGTACTGGTATTTGCTTTGTGAGATAACAACAGACATAGGACATTTCAGGAAATGCAAGGAGACAGCTAACCATAGTATCTGCAACATTATCAAAGCCAGCATAATGCTGGTCTGAGCCTAACAGGAAAGCAGCAGTGGTACAAACTGGACACACAGCTTTAAAAATGTCATGTCTCGTTATCAGCCATGCAACTAGTCAATCCTTGGTTAAAAGTGACTGGGAGTCTATAGAGGGAATGCAATGCTGCATGCTCCCCAGGCGTGATTCAAGTTTCCAGTACGTGGCATCTTCACTTTAAAATATCTTGCTAACTAGGTATGGTTGTTGACAACAGTCCAAAAATCCTGACGGCTGGACAGTGCCTGAATGGAGGAGGAAAGCTTTGCTTTCATTTCTCCTGGCCTGCCTTCCTCAGCATTGTTCTTGTGCGAGCCCCACCGCGCTACTGCTTCAGCCTGAGCACCAATAAGCACATTTTACAATTGTTTGCTGGGTTCAAAACACTTGAAACATTTCAAAGCACCTGACATCCTTTCAAGTTAGCTGCTAAAAAACCGAGCGCAAACAGAATGGGTTTCAGAGAAGCTCTGTCAATCAGCACTCAATCTGTATGTTCTCCGAGACATTCCTTATCCTGGCTGATTTATTTCATATTAAAAGGGCTGTCAATCTGTATCACAAGAACAGGTTGAAAAAAAAATGAGTGATGTCTATGACTTTTTTTTGTTTATTTAAAATGATATTTGCCCCCTCCTTCATTCCCCCTCCCCTTTCTCTCTTACCCACCCCCACCTCTATTTTTCTCTGCAGGTACATCATGAGTGTTGTATACCACACTTATTTAAATTAGAAATATATTTTGCAAAGCTGTGGCAGACCTTTCCTTTTTTTTATCCATCAAATATATCCCTTTTACCATCTGATATCCTGGCAACAGGATCATCTCTCTTTCAGTTAAAATAAATGGGCCAGTAAAGTGGTGGAATATTCACTGTGCTGAAAAGACTTTACACTAGTTAATGTACACTGTGTGTTGTGGGTTTCATTAGAGCAGAATACTAATGATACACTGCATGTCTCCCCACGGTACCGCTTTATTGTACCAGCTGTATTATTGTTTTATATTAATATATTGATTATTGTCATCTTCTCTCATGTGTGTGTTTTGTCTCCTAACTTTTTTCTCCTGGCATTGCTTACCTACTGCATTTGGCAATTGTTTTCAATATCATATTTTTGGAATGAATGTTGATATTTATATGATTTCTTTTTGTCTTCCCCCATGTCTCCAAAGTAATTAATTTCCCTTGTTTGCTGCACAGATGTTCATTTTTCAATGAAACTTGATAAAGAATGACACCTTCACATACAGGTATAGAGGAAAATAGGATAAATGTCATGGCATCTAAGATTACAAGGCAGTATCTACAAGGAGGGGTATCTAAACTCTCAGAAGACCAATTATTGGAATTGGACAGAGGTGGGGAGAGATCTGATTTCTGGATCTTTTTCAGTTTGTTTGACTGCTGAACTCATAGTACTTGTTTGCTGTAGCTGTGAGATAACCCTTGTACCTGGGCTGGGTGACTGTTCTGTTCATCTGAGAAAAGCAGAGGTGAAAGCTGAATTACTGTGAAGAATTTGTGATTTAATAATACTTGGAATGTAAAGGCATCATAATTTTGATCTGTGTCAATTCAGCAGCTAACACCATGGGTCCTGGATCCAGGTCTGGATCTGGAAGGCACTATGGCAATATGGGTAACAAAGAAGAGTAACACAGTGGTAAACCCAAGTTATGCAGCTTTTTACATCCTGTGCCTGAGAAACAGTGAATTCTCACAGCATTTCTTAATACATCTCTGTCATGACTTTCTCACAGAGAACCTGCTGATGATGGCAAATCTGTGAGTCACCTGAACACACCACTGCCAGTGCCAGAGAAAAGAAAGGGGAGGTCTGACAACTGACCCATTGCTGTAGGAAGTTACTCAACACCCAAAACTTCCCCTCAAAATAGGACTTGATTGGCTGATTGGTGGGAAACCCAAGGAGTCCTGTGAGCTTGGGCTGGCACAGGAGGATATAGAGCCTTAAAGGCTCCAGGAAAGAAAGGTGATTTGGCAGAAGAAGTGGCAGTGTGGCCAGGTGATCTGCATTTGAAAAGAAGATACCAAATTTCTGTGTGAATCAGGTGACAGTGCTGGGTTTCATGGCCACAGAAGGACCAGGGTGTTGAGCTGGTGTCTGTAGGACTTAGCATCCTTCCACCAGCATAGTACCCCCATGCTGGAAAATCAACATGCAAGCCCTGCTGCTGAGGTACAAGAGATGTGTTGACAATATGTAAGCACAGTAATAAGAGAACTCTCTAAATTCAACAGCAATTTAGGAAGGAAGATGGAAGCTTCTCTGAGCATAAAATAACAATCAATGACTAACAACCTTTTCATTGAACAACAAAATGGAAGGAGACTCAAAGACTACCATGTGGACTATAAAAGCACTGGAATAATCCACAGCGAGACCCTGAAAATAAATGTTTTCACCCACTTCATGTATTTACTATTCTGGCAGTTAAGACACAAGGAAAGGTCTTTTTGACAAAGCTTATTCTGTCACTAGAACTACTCCTGGGGGTAATTCCTCTAACATCTTCAGCCAAATTTTAAACTGATGTTACCCACCAGCTCTCTCCATGGAGTGAGTTAGCATGACTTGCTGATTCCAATAGGGAAAACACAATTTACAGTCCTTATGGGTATGATTGACCTTGATGGATCACCCTTAAAATGTCAGCATCAGCATTACAAAGACTTTGTGAGGGTGATTATAATGGTTAAGCTCACTAGTGGACAAGCAGTTCATAATGGCAAAGGATTTATTTTGCTAAAACAGTGAAATCATCTACTCCCTGTGGCAAAGAAACTGCCAGCAGAAAGATTTTCTTGTTGACTTTTTGGTGTTTTTTTTGTCTTTTATTGATACAGTTACACAAGGTAGGGCTAAGATATCAAGGTGGTGTAGCAGCCTGTATTTTTCTTTTCCAAATTAGAGGTTAAGTAAGCCAATAGAAACTCAGTGGGAGTTCAGAAATGCTGTTTCTCAGACAGGCAAGATGCTGTCAATCACCTGATGATGACTGATATTCCTGCCTGTGAGTCAGTAGCTCCTGAACTAGAGCCTGGCACTAAGAAGAGGCCAGAATTTCTGCCTCTCACAGGAACTGCAGTCTCCATGCCCAGTCCATTTGTGCATTTGTTGGACATATCTCATTGCTGACTAATTTCTCTTTACTAAGAGAGCTATACTAGAAAATCTTGTCATTGTCTCCCTTTCTCTTGTTTTAGATTCCAGTTTTAATTGTAAGCTCTCTTGGGTGAGGTCTGTATCTTTTGTCTTTCTTTGCCACCTCAGTTTTGGTGAGGACCACTCAGAACAGGGGAGATTCATATTATATACTAAAATATACTTCAGATTTGTTAGCACTGTATCACTAACAACTTGAATAGGCTTATAACATGCTCTGCAATTTTTTCAGATGAGGGTCTGCACTTTTATTTCTTTTCCATTTCCTCTGGTTTCCAGGATGTTGGTGGGAAAAACAGCACACCCTGGCAAATTTG
>NC_031769.1:32830314-32852643 GCF_001522545.3 Parus major
CCATTTATGTGGCAGGAGGGAGAGCCTTGCCAGTGCTAATGAGTCATGTTGTTTACACGTGCAGTATATAGGATATTATATGGGATGGTCGGAACTGCTTCAGAGATGACAGCAGTTTCGGTGGTGTTAGCTGACGTATGTAGGGGGGAAACTGCCATCAGGACACCCAGATGAAAGCTTTCCCAACGTCTGGGCTTGTTCAGCCTGTGATTCAGGGCCATAAAATAATCAGGCCAGGATATCAGGTAAAAACAGGGCCATTCAGCCTCTCCTTGGAGCAACCGGGAATTTTTGTCTAGACCTGTAACTCCTTCCAGAATATGCAAGAATTTAGTCTTCGGGCGAATTTCTGTGGAGTTGATTCTTGGACAATAAGACACAATGGGATCACACCCTGGTTTGCAATAAAGTGTCAGAAAGAAGGGAAGAGTTTAATCTTGAGCTCAGTTTGCAGAAGCAGCTAAAATACTGAAAAGCCACTTAGAAATAGCAGAGCACCATTAAGAAAATTCTGATTAGCTGTATTTGTAGGTGTATTACATTGGGATTTTCTCCTAATATTAGCTAATTTTTTCTATTGACAGTGAAATTTTTGTTATTCAGTTTATAAAGCATTCCACCAGAACTAGCACAAACATTTGAATTTAGTTTATTAATTTTAAAGTGCTTGGCCATGAAAAAGCAATGAGGTGATTAATATGCCACCTGGACTATCCCTCAGTGAAGCAATTCCTAAGGACCCAGAGATGAGAATCAGCTGCAAAGTTCTTCACTCCACTGTTGCTTTATGAACATAGGCACTTTCAGTTATTGTTAGTTATTTTACTGATAGACTTGCTCGTGGTCCTTGTGTTGATCCCATTACAGAGGCTGTGCTGGCTCTGGAGCAGGGAAATAGTGTGGGTGACCTAGCAGAGCTTTTCAAGCTTTCAAGCTGAGGCTTCTCTGAATACAACCCATCAAAACCAGCCATGGCTGGAAAAAAAATCCCTGTTTTCTTTAAATCTTCACTGTGTATAAGATCAATACATGGGAAAGTGAACTGATGGGGCTATATGGTACAAACCCAATGCTCCCAAGTAATTTACCCTTTTATACTGCTATTTAGCTCTGTTCACAGAGGGGGATGACACTGAAGACAGGTACAAAATATTCTCTCCTGCCCAAAGAAGCCTAGAGTTTGTGTTAATTATTATTGCTAGAGCACGTGGTTCTGCTCTTCATACATTTAAAGATTCATTAAGAATTAATTTTCAGAATGGTATAGCCTGAGAGAAACAGACAGATAGGTCAAGACAGCTTTACATATAAAATGTCTGTCATAAAAAAGAGTTTTAGAATTACTTCTCACTTGCTGTATTTGTTCCTTCTGTGGGAACTCCCTCAGAGCAAGTCTTGCCAAAGGCAGCAGAAATAAATTTTTCCAGGGAAGGAAAGTGGTTGAAAGGAAGGATCCATGTTGCTATTAATACTTGTGTCTCAGCTGGAATAAAGTGTTCATACAAACAGTGTGTGCTGCTAGATAGCAGAATTTATGATGCTCCACCTGTATGGGATATTCAATACAAGGCACATTAAAAGGATTTAGAGCAGAAGAAGGAATCACTTCACTTGAAATACCATGACTGAGGTTTGTTGTTATAGCATCCCCCTATTTTATTCTATTAAGGAATTTATACTGTCATCATTGTGGGATTTTTTGATGGCTTTATGCCTCTTCATTTTTGTTTGGCCCTTCTCACCATTCACCTTGTGGAAAGTAAAGGCTTCTTTTTCTCCCTGAAATGAGGAGCAATCTGATTAACCCTGAGCTCTCTTAGATCTTAAAATTCAGCAATGTAACCTTCTACCCCTTAAAATTTTGTCTCAGTGTTGGTCAAAGACTCAAAAGAAAGGGGACTTGAGATAAAGCTCCTGGTATTCCTGATGGGATCAGAATGTTATCCAAAAAGGTTGATAATGCTGCAATCATCTAGTGGGTAAATACAAAATCCAGTACTAAGTGCTTTAAAATAAAAAACCTCTTTTTAACCTTTAAAATCAATAAACCTCTCAAAATTATGGAACAAATAAGTGGTATTGTTTTTCACTTTTCTTACCTTCCCTCCTTTTTTTTTTTAATTTTTTTTGGACAACCTAGGTGTGTCATTCACTAATATTGGCCATTTTGAGCAGTCAGAGGCTTGCTGAGGTTTGCTTCTGCAATCCATTCAGTAATCACAACACAAGTACTAGTGAGCCACAATTCACATTGGCATTTTCAAGGTAATATGGCAGCTGAGGAGCCACAGTGATTGAAAGGTGTGGAACAGGTGGGTAACACCATTTTCCTGTACAAACCTGGAAAAATTACACCTGGAATCCTGCCTTTGTTGCCTTTTTATCAGAAGGGAGCAGACAGTGTGGAGGGGGCTCTGAGAGAGCATCATAAAATGATTAAAGGGCTGGAGGCAAACAGTTGGGCATGTAAGGAAGCATGAAAACTGAATGTGTATAGTTTATGTAAGCAATATCAAAGGAGAGGGCATGATGACATAAAGTATAAATATCAGCAGGGAGGAGGGGAATCATTTGAGTTGGTAGAACAGATTAGAGCTAGAACAGAAGTCAAAGTGAGAAAAGAAAGATGCACGTGTCCTTAAGAGGAAAATTTTCCAGAGAGTGAGAGCTGCAGAACCATGGAGCAGTCCTCTAAATGGATTGGTAGAAGCTCTGTCTCTGGAGACATTTAAATCTGGACTGTACAGAGCATTAGAAAATATAAAAATACACTGCAGGGAACAATCCTGCACTGCCAGGGGATGGACTAGATGACTTAATGCATCTTTCCCATTTCTAATTTCGATGATTCTATGGCTCATTAATTGCATATCATACAAATGCAGTAAAATTTGATGGGAATTAAAAAAAAAGAGACAGACCCTACATTGGGGAAGTATAGTAAGTATAGACATATTCCTTATGCTGCTAGAGTAAGTATAGACATATTCCTTAAAACGTATGGGATGAGTACATCACTTCTTAAGGTTGCTGCTATTATTCTAAAAGTTATTTTATTCACATTTTCTTTAGCATTCTGATGCTACATGAAGCTAAGCTAAGTGCAGGATAAGTGACACTTTCCTATGAGGACAGCTTGTGAACTGATGTTTTACTCTCTTTTCTTCAGAACTTAAGAAGGTACAGGTTCCTACAATGGGATATACTGGGGTGGAGTTAAACACTAATCTCCCTTTACAGAACTGATACTATATAGGGCTAATTTTTCCTCTGTTGAAATGCACAGCAGAACTTTTCAGTTGTCCTGGACCTAAATACCATATTGACAGCAGTATCTAAACATAAACCCTGCAAGAAAATTCAGTAGCATTTTGCCAACGAGAGGGCAAACAACATTTTGAGGAAGTCTGAAATTATCTGTTGGAGGTCTTTAATTGGACACTGGTTCTTAATGCTGTGTATGTATTACCTGATCAAATACAGTCATTATTCAGCCAAATCCAATTTTTCTCCTCACAGTCTTGTCTCATGCCTTGAATGGGAGCCTCCTGCAAGTCTGATTCTTCTTCAGCCTTTCCCACTGAACGAGCTACATCCTCTATTTTTCATGCAGGGCATCACAGTGGCCTCCTTCCTCAGAACAAGCACACTTGAGCAGCAGAGCACTGCAATCTTCCACCCAGCGTTGACAGGAATGATGACCTCAGAGCAGAGAAGAAATCACAGCATTGCACCTCAGCTGGGGACATTCCACACCTCTTGGAATATGGTAGACCATGACATTGGCTTAAAAGTCAGAAAAATAATACTTGAGAAGTCTTTACCCCCTATGGGACTTTGGGAACACTAAACCGTGCCCAAGTTCTCACCTCAGGTGGAGCCTTTGGTGCTCAGACTCTTTGTAGTGAACTCGTGCTAGGCAGCTCACACCCCAGTCTTTTTTTACCTACTTGTCTAGAATAGTATAATAATGTTTAAAGAGCAGCACAGTTGGCTGCAGCTGGCCAGTAACTCAGCTTTATGGTATCTGAGTAGAAAATTGAGTGAGGCAGGGAATCAGGGTGTACTAGCACATACACATAACATATTTCATTTTACCAGCTGCTCACTAAACACAAACCACATCTTTTTCTTCCTGTCTAAACATGCTGCTATGGAAAGTTAAGTCCTGTCCTTAATTTCTAACCTCAGTCTGTTAACTGGCTCTGTCCTGAGCTGTCTCCCTGACCATATAAACTGCAAAATACTGAGTAAATCAATTTATGTTTCCATCTGAACTTCTTGTTACAGATGTTCATTTGTTTTTAAGACTGCACAAAGTTCTTCAATAGGTTAACAACGAGGCCCTCTTTTCTCCAAAGAGGTCTATAATAATTAGTTCTTCCCGAGGTCCAGTGCAAGGCTGTGTCTGTCAGTAGCACACCATGAGGGTATCATTTCCCCCTGAACTCCCATGATATTTTTGGTACTGATCAATTCACATAGTTAGTAATAAATTCTTATATAAGACAACCTCACAAATCACAAAATAAATGTGTAAACCTATTCAGGAAAATACTTCTTAATGCACAACTGAGAAATAAGTGGGAATGCATCTAGCACATCCCTGAAATGTTCCTACAGCAGGTAGGAACTTTTCCTAGCACATGCTCTAGGAAGGAGGAAATTCTGTCAATTTTAGTGAATGTAGGAGCCAGCCCATAGACTGAGATAGACCCTAAACCAGTGAGTTTGGTATGACTACATGAGCACATAGGTGAAAAAAAAGAGATAAAACTTAGCTTGACCATCCTCCATCTTGGGGCTTGACTAAAAGGGGCAAATAAGGGGCAGGAACAAAACAAGACAGCCAATGCAGAGAAATGCAGGGTGGCAGAGACTTACTGGAGAATGAGGTACCTTTGATTGGAGGGGAACTGAAAGAGGGCAGAGACAGTGGAGCCACTGCGCAGGAGCTCTCTGCTACCTTTCTGGGTCAGGGCAGGGAGATGCCAGGGCTGCTTACAGCACAAGTGTGGACCTCAGCACTGGAGACGTGCTCAGGATGTACCTGGGACAATGAGGAAGCTCAGCTGAACTTGTGTCTCCAGGGTAATACAAAATGTGTTACTGTTTTACCTTGATGACTCCATGGTTTATTAATCACCATGGCACAACAGCACCACCATAATATTGGTGAAAAATATGTGTCTACATCACAGCTCTTTGGAAGGATCTCTAATGTTCTGTCTATATTTTCCTTCAGGACAAAGTTCATGCAAATGTTTTATTCTTGCAAAGAAGAATTCTTTATTTCATCCTTTTTGTTCTGCTCTGCTCTCTGCAATCGAATTACAAAGCATGATTGCTATAAACCTACTTTGGGTGGTCCCTCACAAGCTCCTATAATCTTCCTGACCCTTATTGGCTTCTATAGATCCCAGCTGCAAGACCATGAAGAGATAAGACCTCCTCTGACTGTGTTATGCCAAAAGAAAAATAAAGAGAGAAGAGTGTGACCTATGTTCACAGACTGCAAGACCAATGCCAGTGTCTGAGAGAGTCTTAAAAGAGTAATAACATTAATGCAGATGTAGAACTGTCATATTTAATTTACAATGGGCAGACAATTCCAGGCAATCACTCCCACAGCTATCATAACTCAGACATATTGCATATATGTGTGTGTGTGCCCTGCATTTATATGTGTGTGTGTGTATTGCATATAGATATGCAGAAAACTCATTATCATGTACAGTAATGGTAAATATTTCATGGGCCTCATTCTTTCAGTCTTAGTCCTTTGTGAAACCACTGGGGGAAGTTGCACCTGAACAGAAAATTGCAAGTGTATCAGGGTTTGCCTCCACGTCCCTCTGTTTGCTTTATCTCACTATTCTTTGGTGGTGACAGTAAGAGCAAGGGACAACTCTTATTCCCCAGGGGGGAAAAGATCTCTGTGCCACAAGGACCAGGCAGAGCAGTGCTTGAGTGAGCAGTGTATTTTCTGTCTCATTTTAGGGAGCTGGGGACACTGGGGATGAAATTAGGGAAGTTGGAGCACTGGCTCTGCTTCCTCTCTGCATCCCAGAGCTGTTCTCACAGAAAAGTGAGAGCCTAGTACAAGCTGCTTACCGATCTGCATGCCTGAAATGCCCGGGGGAGAAGGTCTAGCTGGAGCGTGGCCACCAATTTTTACTGTATAATACCAGATTAGCTCCTAGCAGCTCGTTAACAAATCGTTTTAAAAATCAGGTGAGAAAGCTGGATGACACTTCTTCATTTCCTGCTGTCTATCTGCAATGACACTTGATGTGAAGTGTCTGTTTGCCTGCAAAGCCTAGCCCAGTGCCAATTCTTCAAATCTTAGCTGATTCTGCTCTCTCTGCTCCCCTATGGTCTTACTCCAACATGAGTCTCCTAAGAATTAATATATTGCATGTGAATAAGGGGGGAGAAAGCAGTTTTTGCTGAACGCCAGCATGTTTCAGTTTCATCAGGCCTACGAACAGCATTGCTCACGCTGAGTTTATCTAGCCCAGAAAAGAGTCTTCTGCTTTTCTGACTCTTTTCATGTCAAATGGAAACCAATCAATTCTCAGAGGGTGTTGAACTGAAACTGAGAAGCCAGTTTAAAATGTATCTTGCTGGAAATTGGCAAGCCTATCTACCTGCTCCACATCAGTGCCTTTCTGCTCAAGTGCTGTCTTTACTTGGCAGGAACACAAAATGGAATAAAAACAAGTAGTTCTTCCAAAATTCCTGCCCGCTTAAATTTACATACAAGATTAAATGATTTTTTGTCTTGTTATTATACCCCCTTGGTTCCTGCAGTACAGGTTGCTTTATGAATAAATCATTTATAGCTGACACACTGCCTATAATTTTCTCCAGAAACCGGGTCGTTTCTTAGTGCAGTAAATTCACTATAATTTATAGCGGAAAACACCTTGGAGTTGTGGATCTAACATTCCTCACTTGTGGTTCTGAGCTGTCAGGAGCTGCTGTGCTGCTGCCCGCTACCACACAGTCACTGTCCTTCCCCCCAGCAGCACCTGCATGCTGCATATGGGAAAAATTAAGCAGGGGGCTAGAAAGACCCCAACAACCTGTGTGCAAGGTGATGTGCAAGCAGCCAGACTGAAAGATGCTTACTTTTGCTTTTATTTTGTCCTTTCATTAGAATATTAACCTGAAGAGATTAAGTCATCCCACAAGCAGTTAACCTTTCCTATTTGTTGCAGTTTAACTCATTAATTTAAAAAAAAAAAAAAAAAAGGAAAGTTTCCTGTGTGACATGGAAGTTTTTCTGAGGAGATTAATAACTTTCTCAGTCACATATGGTCAAGCCCTGTTTGTTTCCAGCCATATTTCAGTATGCCCTGGGGCTTTTTTTGGTGGTAACTTGTCAAAAAAGCCACACGTTACCCTGATTTATCTGAGAGCTGTTCATGCCAAGCCTGGAGCTGCTCAGCCATGCTTTGCTTGTATCATTTGTCCAGTGAAATGATAAGCTGAAAGTTCTTGCCTTGTAATACCAGGTAAAACGTGTGTGTGGCTGCATGAGTCTTTGTCCTCCTCTGCGGCACATGAAGCTGAGGCAGGGTGTGTGTGTGTAGCTGCTGCACTCTTGTGAAAATTGTCTATAAAAACCAGTTACTCCTCTTGATGGAGGGAAGGCATAATTATGTTCCTTCATATGCAAGTGCAAAAAGGGGTTACTGTGGTCTAGGATATGAATTTGCAGCTCATTCGCTGCTTAAAGGTAAATGTCTTTCTGTTGCTGTCACCCTCTGTGGCAAAAACCTGATCTGCTCTGCACAGCGCAGCTGAGCTGTGTTGGGTGCGAGGCTGTGCCCTAGGGCCAGTCCTACAGAGCAGCTACTGCAGGGTAAAACCCTTCCCCAGCTTCCCTCCCATTAATGTTTTCATCTGTCTTACTCAAGCACAGACGATGAAGGGAACCATCAAAAACACCTTGTCTCCCCTCTGTGCAGCCCTGCTGGGTACTGGCTCAGCCCCTCATTTTCCCTCAGACACCCTCAGAGCAGCAAAAGCCTATGATGATGTCCCATGGGCTGTCCCAGCATAGCAGGGACTTATTTAGTTCAACAAAGGGGTGGTTGAGAAGAGATAGGATCACTGTCTATAAATACATCAGGAGCAAACAACAGGGAATGTAAAAATTTTTACTTTTTTTTAGAGTTTTTTGGGGGTTTTTTTTAGGGTTCTATTTTTAGTTTTAAGGCCGTGTTGGCACACAAATGGTTATACACTGCTCACAAATAAATTTAGTCTGGAAATTAGAAGGAAGTCCTAATCAGATGAGCAGGGAGGTCCTGGAACAACTTTCCAATTGGAGCAGCAGTGAGCAAAAACAAAGTGCTGTCCTAGATGGTGGTGGGTGAGAGGTTTTATGTGTTGTTCTTGTGCAAGGAAGGCACTGGGTAGAAAGTGTGGGAGGTCCCTTCCCATCTTGCTTGCTCTACAGTGTCACTCAGTGCCTCCTTAACCTCCCCAGAGAGGGACTCTCCTAAATCATTTCTGTGAGAGTCCAGAGGCATCAGCCTCTTGAATCAGGGGCTAGGCATTGATTAAGGAAGGCCCATCCTCTTCCTCATCCTGCCTCAGCTGAGGTCAACCCAAATAAAATAGGAGACAGGAGGCTCAGAGAAGCTGGCAAGATCTAGGTTTTAAGAAATTGTTTTTCAGAGAAACTTTTGAGATTCTGTCTATCCGCACTCACTATCCCCATTATCAACAACTGTCATTTTCACCATTTATTTATTTCTAAATCTGAGCTATTTACTTTCAGAAACACAGGCCTAGGTTTGAAATATCTACAGGCTTTTGCTGAAAAAGGCTGCATATATAAGCCATTTTTGGAGGGTTTTTTTCTTTAGCTGGGATTTTCTTCACATGCAGAAATAATATTAGGAAAATAGATATATTTTTTTAAATGGCTGATGTGTTTTGATGAGATTTTCAGCAAATGCACTCAGCAGACATAGCAAAATGCCTCAATGTAGGTAGACATAAATGCAGAGCAACGAAAACCAGCCATTTCTCACAATGGCTTGTTTTCCTCTGGTAAATTGTAGGCAACATCTCTTCTTGGCTAACTGCAGTTGACAGTATTTGGTAAAATCTTTTAAATCCTGGCAAGATTGTTGTGTTGCCTGCCCCATTCCTAAAATCCAGAGGAAGGAGTGAGTCCAGTGCCAGGGAGGCCCTCAGTGCCATCACCACTGACAAATCACTGGAGACCTTGTCTCAGTCTCCTGTGCAGCTCTGGTGTTTGACTTGGCAGTTCTTGATGTTCCTAGTGTGATTCAAATGTTTACCATCATGTCCACCGCATGCAAACCCTTCAAAATGTCAAACATCACAGATTAAAATAAAATAAAATACGGTGAACACAGGATATGTGACTCCCGAGGCAGCCGTGACAAAAACGCATCCTCGATCACATACACTTTTGCCTCTTCAAAGGAAATGCCGTGCAATGAAAGGCTAACTCTTCATCAGGCCTTTTCAGATCAGGCGTTTTTCTCAGGTCTGTTCCTGGAACATGTTAAGAGAAAACTTTCTCCCCTCACCCATTTGGAAAATACATTTGACTTGTATCACCACATTCTCTCCAGTCCTCTCTAGAGCCCTGCAATAAATGTCACAAGGAAAAGGATAAAGAGGGAGAGGCTTTGACTAGGGCTGTTTCAGGCACTAGTTTAATTTTTAGTTGTTTACTGTAGCTTATATAAGTTAAACTCTGAACATCCTTGTCCTCCTCTGTTCCTTTCAACAGATTTCATTCCAAAACCTTTTCAGGTATGCGGACATAAATCTGAAGAAATTCCCCTGGGTTGTCCAAACTGCAGCAGACTTACACTTATAAATAAGACCAGTGTACTGCCGATGTGGTTACAAGGTTGGCATGAGCTTAAACTTTATTTTTTCCTTCCAGTGTTGCAAAACTGTGGTCTCAACACAGTTTATACTGGACAATTTCCATCCTCCAAGAATCTGACAAGTAAAGCACATTTGTGAAGACCATGATTATGTGATTTCCAGAAAATAAGGGCTGTAGCTTTAGGCTGACAATCTGCTCTGTGGCAATGCTGCAGAGGCTGACTCCAGCAGGGCTGACTCCCAGACCACTTATTTGGAAAACACTCACCTAATAGGACAAATTTCAGATGCGCCTGCATTACATGGGAGATGTTATTCAAAGCACATGTTAATTACCACCTTACAAATCTTTTCTAGATCTCAATTTCAGATTTCTACTGCTGAAAATTATCCACCTTGGAAGGGTATATTTATGTTTTGATGGTGCATATATCAGAGGAGAGATCCAGGATACCTGTAAAACTTGGTAGCGTAGCACTGAATTACTGAGCCATGGATCTCTCTTCCTAAGCCCATGCTGCCACTGAACCTGACACCAAATCCTGACACAGAGACAAGAACACAGTGGGGCTGATGGTGCCTTAGTGCCCATGTGTGTTTCACTGGCACACACAGTTGGCTCATGGGCTTTTGAACTCCTCTGTCGTTCAGATAAGTTCAAGGAACTGTCACTGGTTTTGGCTTTGCAGGTCACTCCTTCAGCTCTCTCTGATTTCTGAAGTGTGGCTCATTGCCTTGCTTCTTCAAGCCCCCAAACCAACTACAGTCACATTGGAAAAGTCTTTCCAGTGGCAGATATGCCTGTTTCCTTCCCTGATCCCTCCTCTCTTCTTCATCCCTATGTAGGATAGGAGCAGGCAGAGGTTGTTGTGGGTACAGACTCAGAGTTTTGATTAATCAAAGAAGTATCTATTGTTGATAGCAGCATATTCCCTCAGTAAGCTTCACCAGCAAAAGATTAAAAGAGGAGCTCAGGATTGTGCAATATCATCTCTATACAGGTCCAGAGACATAATCCTAGAGCAGAACATTTGGAGACCTGTAAACAAACCACTCCCCACAGCAGAGATCCCAAAAAATGTATTATCTTCCTGTCTTTGTAAAAATGTAGCATGTCTTGCTGACAGATCCGCAACTTATGTGTGAGCTGTGAGAGAACACCTTCACCAGCACTCCTGGCAGAGTCAGGAGGGTGAAGTCTTGCAGCACATACTGTTGTGCCCTCTAGGACTCCAGCACTGGATGAAAAGTGTGGCAGCAGAATGAAGCACCAGATCTAACTGTACACACAGTCTTTTTGTAGAGTGACCAGGAGTAGAGAATGATGCTCTTCATGTCACTCTTTACCATTGTCCATAAGTTTGGTTCACACCTGTGCTAGCCCCTGTAACCTATCTACTCCAAAAAGCCTGGCAGAAAAACAGTCAGGGGCAAAGAGTAGCTTCATTCTCAGTGCTACTTGGAAGTATATATTTCTTTGGAAAGTGCAATTTTTGGTTAAGGACAGGGTCAGTTACATAATGTAGAGAATCCCACTTGCTGGTGCCAAACAACTTTGTGCTTCACTGTCAGAGATGAGTACCTTGCTCTAATGGAAATTGTAGTGGGTTTTTCAGTTCTCAGTGCTTCTTGCTGAATACTTTTCTGTCACGAGAAAAGGGGTTTTGATGAGAAGTTGTGTACTTGGGTACCAGCAGAAACTAGTTGAGGGAATCTGATGGTATCTATTGTAATTTCTAGTCCAGTAAATATGGGAAATATTAATCATTTCCTTTTTAAACACCAACAGTTTGTTCTGTGCTCTGCTGTACAGAATCCAAAGTACAGAGAGTGCTTGTACTGAAGAGCTTGCATGTCCAAACAAGGGCCAGACAGATTTCAGTGAGTAACCCAGAGGTACAAAAGCTTTTCTACTGGTATACATTAAATGATTATGTGTGAATTGTCAGGCTTGATAGCTAACTGATTGCAAAAGGAACTTGCAAACATGCTGCTATGACAAATATTATTGCTTTATTTGCAGTCAGTCACCAGATCTGCGGAACTCTTCATCTCTTTCATACATTGCTGTAATTTTGTTCAAAAACTCAAGAGCTGCTGTCTCTTCAAAAAAAGCAATGGTAAGCATTTGATGAGGTCATTAGTATTTCCATGCTGTACACATCACCTTAGTTACATTTTCATACCTTTCTACCTTTTATTTTGTGTAGTTTATTTTTAATTTAGTTTAAGGAGTGTGTGGAAGATTTCTGCTCATTGTAGACTGAATTCTAGGAAAAAGGAAAGGAAGAGATGATCTTCTGGGCTTTGGATGTGGCAACCAGTCTGAAGTATTGATATGCAGCTGGACCTCTTGCCCATTCAATTTTCTTTTTGCACAGTTGAATGTCAATTATTCAGTTGAACATGCCTTCCCATGCTACCCAGTTTATACGCCCTTGGGATGAAAATGATAGCTCATGAATAAGGTAATGTGTCAAACTAGCTTGGCAAAATCAGGCAATTGGGCACTTTTTAAAGGCATTCAAACTTTTTCGCCGTGTTAGATCAGGGATCTAATGCACATCTGTTCCCCTGACCCAACCCAGCAGCCCACATCAATCACCAAGCTCTCAACCAGTTTCCTGCGTGCAGCACCAGTCAAAAGGCAAAATGACCACACATGGCAGTCTGCCTCAGTGTAAGCCCTGGGAATTAGTATTTCCTACAAAGACATCCTTTTTTCCCCCTCCTTTTAGGAGCCCTATTGTATTAGTTCTTTCCTGAGAAACCTGTCAAGAGCAGAGTACGAAGTCCAGGCACAGGAAGGGAACTTAATGACCAAGAAATACATGTTGAAAAAGAGCATGTTTTATTCAGATAGCAATGGGTTAGAGGGCATGTCAAGAAACAGCAGAGTTAGTATCTTATCCTTTGCTATCAAATAACCTATCTCACATGCTGACCTCCAGACCTGGTTTGGATTGAAAAATTCCCTCTGAAATCCATAATAGTTTGTTGCTTTCCACATTGTATTAATTAAAAACCATGAAGTAATGGTTCCTCAAAAGGAAAATTACTCATACGCAATGAACAGTTGGCAAGTTTGCTAATGGATCAAGAATCAGGAGAAAATGCAGATGTGTATTCCTGTTGAGAGAGATTTTCATTAATAGGTTGGAGACTGCACAGGATAATGATGAAATTGATCCTGCCATTGCCCAAAAGGTTGAAAAACATAAGGAGCAATGGTGAGTAGAACAGAGGGAGGAAAAGCAACAAGACATATATTTTTCATTAATTTTACATTCAATGGAGGATTTTCTTGTTTCTTCATTTTTGGCTTAAGACCAACTATATGAGAATAACTCTAAGCTTGTTTAGAATACTGTGAAGCTGGGCAAACATATTCTTGAAAGGCCTAATTGTCAGACAAAACCTGATGAAAAATGAGTAACTCCATACTGTTTTACATTTTGGACATGGTGTATTAGATTTTGAAATGTATTTTGGCTTGTGAAGAGTTTGGAGACAAAGATTTTCAAAGATGCCTAGACAAATCAAGATCTAACTCATTTGAAAGTCAGCATCTCAACTGGTTGCTAACATGCTGGTGTACAATTCTACAATAAAGTATACCTTTACTTGTAGAATTGTACACAAAGGCATAAAAGCATTTAAATGGCTTTTTGAACAACTGCTAGTAAGGCAAGGTCAAGAGAGATTGAGTGAACTGTGTCAAGCCCCAAGAATTCAACCATACTCAGCTGAAGGCCCAGCCGGGAGGATTCCAGGGACTGGTATGGATGCAGGAATTGAGGATGTGTTTGTAATTACAGAAAGACCTCAAGGGCTCTCTGTGAAGTCAGGACAACCAGAGCAACACTAGGTGATTTAAAAGGGCCATGGAGAAGACACAACTTCTGCCTCTTGGCATTCTTGCTACAATGAAAATGCATATTACACACCCCTGCCTTTGTCTGCAAGTGAGAGAGCAAGGGAATACTGGGGTTCTCTGAAGGTTTCACTGCTGGAAGCCTGTGTGAAATCTGGCAGCAGCTCCCACCGAGGAGTGGAATGATCTGCTTTTTGAATTCTGAACTAGAGGATTGACTCTTTCCTTGGAAAAGCCAAAAAACTCATTTTCAGCACATGTGTATTGTGTATGTTCTATGAAGGTGTGCTCATCCTGAGGTTTGCTTGGAAATCTCTGGAATTAATTCTGGAGGTAGATAAATGCTTCCTCTTCACTTAAAAGATGATCATGTTATCATTTTATCTGCCCATTATCTGTTTCTCAGGCCTCTTACTTAAAATCAAAACTTTATTTGCAAAACTGGAAAATGGGAGCATTTAGGTTAAATATTGCAGCTTTTTCTGCTGGCCTCAGCAGAGCAGCTTCTTTAGATGAACTGAACACCACTTACTTCAAAAAACACATCTATTCCAGGTTCAGTGTTGGCTTCCCTGTCGAGTTAATTAATCTCCCAGGATTGGAGATTAAGCGAATTTGGAAAGTGAGCAGAATTTGGTTCTCAGGGAGTTGCATACATTTGCCATTTGTGGTTAGGAATAGAACCCAGAGAATGTTTATTCCATGGTAGGAAAAACAGTTTTTACTTTTCTTAAACACAGCTAGCTGGTTTATGACTCCTGGCAGGAGTACAGTAACTTTGAGCAACTAGTTTGTTTGTTCCAGCTAATTTATAGAGGGTGGTATTCATTTTCCTTTTCCCTTAAAGAGGTTCTGTCCTGCAATTTAGGCCTGCAATGAGGCATTGCTATGACCTGATAGAAATCAGGCATACAGTGTTCTCCAGAATCCAAATAGCCAGGCAAGGGTGTGCTAAATCTGCCGTGTCTCCAACAAGATATTAAATGCCATAGCTACTTCTGTGTACTGTAATTCTCCAGGTCTTCCAGTGCAAGAGGCCCTTTTTCAGAAAACAAGAGTAGAAGGGTGTGGAGTTAATTAGCAATCTCATTCCAAGGAAGGGGCTGACGTCATTAAAGCAAGCTCAGTGTAAAGTAAGGCAATAGCTATCCATGTGTCTTGAGAAAACAAGGAGAAGAAGGGTGAAAGACACCATATTAAAACAAACATTTAAGTCTGAAACCAAAACTCTCGAGAACAGCTATGGTGATTTGCTCCCGGTTTTGATTTACACCGTGAATCCACTATGTGTTTTTTTAATAATTTCCATTTGACTCATCTGAAGCATGGAGGCATGAAGAGCAGGTGGTGAAAATTTGGGAAAGCTTCCACTGAGAGAGCTTCCCAGCTCAGCTGGACAGAAGTCAAAGGGGAGGCAGCTGGGGCCCAGAAGGCTTTGCAGAGCTTTCCTTTCCATCCTATCTGTTTCTGCCCAAAGGGTTAACTCCAAACAGTGCTGAAGCCAGGTGTCAGCTCCCTTCCTCCTTATTCCAGGTCTCCCAGGCTTAAGAAGTCAGATAGGAGGCCCTTTACATGAGTACTCTGAAGGCTTGTGTATGGATTAGCAACCCAGAGATGGCTAGGAGGCCTTGCATCTAGTGAGTGTGTGCATTAAAAATCCTCATGTGGACACTAGCAAAGGCTGTTTGCTCTCTAGTCTGTGTGGCAGCATGGGCAGGATGGTCTGAAAACAGCTTTATTTACCAAGTGGGAAATGCCAAAGAGAAGCTTAGTGGTGGCTGAGACCCAGAGCAGTGAGGTACTAAAACCAAGCCCTATCAGGTGATGTTTGAGATGAACAAACCAGGGCACTGTTTTATCCAATCTTTCTTTTATTTGGATAGGCAATCCTTTGCACTGCTGTGGAATGCTGCTATGGAAATTGGGGACTGGCTGTGGCAAGGCAGAGTTCACTTCCAGTGCACAGTGATAGGAAATAAACAAAGAGAGTATTAGAATAAAATCAGGGTAAATGCGATTTATAGAATTCTTAAATTCCATTTACTCCCTCTTGTGAAAGTAATCCATCCTTGTGTGCCTAAACCAGTCTTATAATGGATGCTATCTCATACTGGCACTTTGAGTAACTACGTATTTCTGATGTGTGAGTTATTACATTTAAGCCTGCCTGAGTCTTGCAATAAAGATTTGCTGAGGGTTAGGTCAGTCAAAGATCCAAAAGCCAAGCAGAAGAACTACCCACAGGAAAGGTCCTTGCATAAATTCTTATCCTTGTTTTGTACTCTTCCATGATTTACGCATTAAAACCAGATTGTTGCATACTGACTTGCCTAATATAATCATACAGAAGTGTGGGTTTCAATGTCATTATATATATTTTAAAGCTTAGATTGGAAATTTATTTCAGCACTTTACTTGGGAGACAGAAAAGCCATAAAGAGGAATAAAGATCTTTATAAGGTTTGATGGAGCTACACAGAAAGCCACAAAGGAAGAAACATTGCACAATAGTAGGTACGAGTAGAGGAAAGGGGAAGTCTCCTAGAAGAGCTTTTTCTCTGAGGAATTTTCTTTGGCTCCTTTTCTAAGACCTGGGATTAGTTGAACTCCTTGTTAGCTTCTGGACCAATTTATTTTCCTGAGCATTTAGAGAAAGGCCACTTTGAAGGCTACAGAGATAATTGCAGGATGAAAGGAACTGCTAGTTTGAAGGAACCCATTTGATGAGTGTGCCTTTTAATTGAGGATTTATTTTGTCCTCTGATAGTGTGCGTGTTTTAAGTGCAGTACAAAGTACCCATGGCAAAGGAGAGGCATTTAAAACAATTACATTTTAATTAATTAATAAAATGAATGACTGATAGGAAGATCAAATCGTTATCATTATCTTTTAGTGATAAATGAAGGGTGGAGGGGAAGTAAAGAAGAAGGGCTGGTGTAGCTGGCTCCAGCCTAACACATGTTTATTTAAGTGACTCTATACAAACATAACCCTGTGTGTCAGTTACATCAGCAACATGTCAGTCGGCACTTCTGGTTACAGACTATTTCAGAGTCATTCATCATTCAGTGCTATAAAAGCCATCTACCCTCAGCTCACCAACCAATCAAACCAACTAGAAAACAGAGCAGGAAAGAAGCACTAACAATTGTCCTTACTTTCCTTTTAACTTTTGCAGTAACAATTCAATGCATCCTGTGTGGTGGGATAGTGGAGAGGTTTTGCTGAACTAAATAGAACCTCCTTCACCGGGTCATTAAAAGCAGGAAAGGAAATGGAAAGAGAGAGAAAGGAGCAAAAAATGAGAGAGCAGAATATTAACCCTCGCTCTACCAGTTTTTCTTTCACAAACAAGGTTTACAAATCACCTTTATCTATATCTTTCATACCTATGAGCATGTTTACTAATTATTTTGTGCCAGCTGTAAAGGCAGTGTAAGGTCTCAATACACTGGGCAAGCTCTGATGTGAGTCATCATGGCCAGTAACTTCTGGGTTGCCCTTAAATTCAACATCAGCCTCCCAAGTTTGGGCTGATGAGAGTGGGAGAGTCATGAGTGCTATTAGGGCTTGATGAGAGATTGCTACATCTTCACACATGCTACCCTCCAAGACATTCCCTTGTGATCTACTTTTGTTCCACTGCCACTTTTTCCAGGTAAATAGCTTGAATCCCAGATGCCTTAGAATGCCATGACCAGGAAGTGCAGCATGCTGAGGAAAACAAGGTTTTAGAAAATGGAAATTCCAAGGTGAGAAAATAATGGTGGGAGGGTCTTTCCAATCTTGAGTGGTCCTCCTTTTAATTTTATAACTAGCTCCTGCTACTTTCTTCCCATTTGTGCTGATATATGGATTGATCCTCCAAAGCCTTACTCTCAGAAATGATCCCATTAAGATAAATGAGACCTCTCTCATGTGACTGAGAGTGGGCAGGTAGCTGAATAAAATGATCAGCAAAATCAATCAGTTCTCCCTTGTCTCCCTAGTAAAAGTCCCTCCATTATAAGTGCACTAGCATGCAAAAAATGGGAGTATTATTGGGTAATAATTTGTAAAATGGCCATATCCAGTTGCTTTTTGACTGTTTAACTATGGCATTTTTCTGTCTGTGCTCTGCCTGATTCAAATCCTCCCCTCATGTTTATTATTAGTTAACTATTTCTTAATGGACCCCTTCATTTATGAATAAAACTCAACAGCAATTACAGCCCCAGTGGAGACCAGTACACTACCCATCTGCTCTGTCGCTTGCTCTCAGCATTGGCATTCTGTGTCAGTCTCAGCCCCTCTCATTGTAACAAGCTAGGATCAATTTTCCAGTGGCAGCTTGAAAATAATAGTACAAAATGTATATTAATACAGAAATATATTGTGAAACTGTCCTTAAACAAACAAATGAGCCACTTTAAAATATTACCGCTATAAATGACCATGACAGTAGCACAGCACATATAATAAAAAATAACTACTGAAGAGAAGCTGCTGAATTACTATAGTAATAAACCAGATGTGATTATTATCATTTAACACAGTCATTGAATACCATGAATCCCTGAAGCCATTAAAATATTTATGATTAAACGTTTGCTATTCCTTAGAACAGAACATATAGTCGGGTACTAAAAAACTGTCGAGGTATTATTTTGGCTAATACACGCTCGTGCCATGATAAAGGTCAGCCAGCACTGTCGGCTTCCTAGAAAGAGCACCTGACAGCTTTCCTCCTTCTATTTTGTTTTTCTAATAACAACTATAAGATTAGATACCTCTGTGCACATTATTGTGTTCAGTAGACACATATAGATGTACGCTTACACTTTCCTACATGCATCTATATGAAGGAACAAACACAAATATCTGATTTCATTTGTGGAGAAATGGATGCTTTCTTTAAGGAATTATTACGAAATATTTAATGCTTTTAGGAAAAATACACTTGAGATGAAGCAATAAGCATATGCAAACATGAAGTCTAATTACCTTCAGGAATTTTAGCATGCAGGCATCATATTACCCACTGAATACATTTTATCTTGTGGGCACTGAATTATTTTTTTTTCTCTGTTGGAAGTGCTTCCCTGCCTGTCTTTCCATAGTCTGCTGTCGTCTGGCTGCCTGTTGTTAAAGCAGCCTCAGCTGCTGCGACCTGCAGGCTGGAGGTGTTTCTGTCCCTGGGAGTGAGGATGGGTGGTGGTGGGCTGTGCAGGTGCCTGGTCCTCTTGGGTTGTGCATCACTGGGCGTAAGGACAAGGAGAGGAAGGGCACTGCAGCCCTCCCAGCCCATGGTGGGAAATATTCCCTGGCCCAATGTACCTTTCTGCTCTCTGCAAGTGCCTTTTGCTGCCAGGGATTCTCCTGCAGCTCTGGCACTCTCTGTTCTTTAGACACAGAGATCCTGTGCCATCACTGCGCAGCTGCTCTTTGCTACACACAAAAGACCATCAAGTCACAGATGTATTTTAAAGCTTTAATATGCATCTCCAATAACAAATAAGATGTGTCCTCATAAACGCCTCCTAGACTCTAGGTAAGAGACATCCTTCCCTCAGATTCTTTTTTCCTAGTATCACAGAAAACCAGTTAGTTTATCTGGACACTCATGAACAAAAGGAAGTCAAAACTAAACCTTGATCAGGGCAGTGCTATGAGAAATTCTGAGCTGCTTTGCAGCATTTTACTGCCCTGGCTTGGAAGTCTGCAAGCCTTGTGCCAATGAGAGCTGCAAGCATGCATGGGAAAGGATGAGGAGCTTTAAAACTGTGCCAGTTACAGAGAAAAGTGGAACTACATCCTGAGGTGCTTGCATCAAGCAAAGGTGATTCTTCTTTGAGAAGCAGATCTGCTCTGGGAAATGCCTATCTCTCCTTGCTGCCTCAAGGAGAAGTCAAGATGAGTGTAATTGAGTTGCCCAACAATCAGAAGGATGATATTAAGTAAGATGAAGCTCATCTTTAGGTAAAGTGTGTCACGCAACTCTAAAGCCCTGCTTGCTTGTCACCTGTCTGTGAAGGCATGTATTGTCCCACGTTGTGCTTTCCCCCCTCAGCAGCTCAGCATGTGCATAAGGACTGTGTGAGCAACAGAAACCCAGCTCTGCTCTGACTAAAACCCTTGGGTGATCTAAGTCCAGTGGGTATCTGCAGAGGAAATGAACACACCAAAAATTCAGACACCCACTGCAGATTTTGGAAAAAAGAGGGACAACTGCTGCTGCTCTCTTGTAAATAGTGAACATATGAGAAGTGCATCATACCCTGCTTTTATGCAAAAGTCAGGTGGCAGAGCACTTACCCAGAGAGTGGGAAATAATGTGTTCAATTCTTTCATCTGCCTGAGAAGATTCAAATTTCCACCTTCTACAGCAGTGGAGTACCCAGCTAAGCACATACACCAGTGGTGTGTTAGTCCTGTCCAAAGGTAATCCCCTGGGAATTAATGTAGAAGTTTATCTAATTTTTTGATATGGCTAGGTCAGGGCAGAGCAGAGAGGCATAACTCTGTGTGAAAGTGAAATAGAGAGACAGTAGTGATGCATTTAGGCAAGACAGAAGCTGTGAGAAGGTTTCCAGCATTGCACTCTTGGAGTCAAGCATCTCATTTTCACCAAAGATCCACTTCAGAAGCTTCCATGCTCTCTCTCTGGGAGCCCACATGGGGCAGGGGTCTGGCTGCCTGCAGTACATACAGCCAAGGGCTGGATGCTGGATGATATTTAACCCTTTGAAGTTGTCTAACAGAAATTTTTGGACATCCAGCACTTCTAAACTGGTCTTTATGTGGGGGATACTTGAAGCAGGCAGTGGCTGTCAGCCATGAGTGTAATTTTTAAATTTGTCCAATGGATCTGATGGCTTCGCTGCTAACTCATGGCCAGCAGCCCTTCTTGAGAGCCACCCAGCTCCAGTTCCAAAAGCTATTTTGCCATATCTGTTGGACACAGTCCCTACACAGCCTACATGCCTTTTTTAAAATTTTTTGTGGCACAATAAGATTCAATGAAGTGATATTGAAATATTCCACCAGTCCTCATGCCAGGAACCTCAGGAATAAGACAAAAAATAATTTTGTTCTCCAGATGATGAGAAAGGATTCCAAAGACTACTTGTGGTCTGTGAAGATTACTATCTGAAAATCCTCCATCTAGACTTGGGTGTTTTAAGTTTATTAAGTCTGTGGATATGCTGCTTAAACCCCATATACTTTCCTGATGTGTCCTCCCCAACAGTATCATCACCAGACACTACCTGGTGTGAGTGGGAGTAGATACATTGCAAAAAATTAGGCAGCGCTGCATCCAAAAAAAATTAATCTTAACCAAGGGCTGTTCTGATGGTTTGTCCTTCATTCTCAGCCATATGAAATAAAGATTGCTGTAGTTCACCTCTAAGGTAATTACTACAGGCTTGGTGTTCAGTACTAACCAAGGGAAGAAGTCGGAATTTCCTTGGATGGTATCTTTATACCCACAGATATTTTCCCAGGGCTCAAAAATGTCAGAGAGTGTAGAGCCTCACTGGTGCTTCTGAGTTTCCCACTGTCTGGATTTACCAAAATCAAGTTTATGAGAGGTTTTAGCTGCATTCAAGATAAGCAGCAGCTGATCCAACATCCATCTGCTCAGAGCCAGAGATATGAAACCAAACTCCTCATTATCCCTCTTCTGAAATTTGAGAAAGGCTGGAGTTACTTCATGCTTGCTTTGATAAATAAGAAACTGAAGAATCTGTTGGCCCAAGTGGAGGTTTCACAAATTAAGAGCACCTTTTAATACAATGCAAGATTTCTGTAAGCTTTCCATTATTCTGATTTATTAGTTCTTAAGACTGTGTGGAAAGTGAACAGAATGCATGCTTGAAAAATAAATTAAATTGCAAGAGCTTTCATTATTCTGACTTCTGAATTTGTGACTCATAAGGTGTGGTCCTGCTCTACTGTTGCTAAAAACTCCACGTCCTGGATGGGTGCATTCCAGAAAAGATTGCCTCTCCTTTGATTTTAATAAAATCTTGTAATACTTTTGATTTTGCCTGTTTCCAAAGGCATAGATTTAGGCAAAACTATAGCCAGGAAATGAAAACATGGGAGAAATCAAGAGGAATGTCTGACTAATATTGCAAGAAGGCATTTAGGTGGGATATGCCTGTGAGCATCAGTGTAAACACTGTTTTCTATGTTCTATGGAGTGTCTACTTAAAGCTTATTTTGAGTCAGTGACATAGCCGCTCCAGATACATTCTGTGAGTTTAACAGAGATTCCTACAGTGCCAGAACTCAGGAAAAACTGGCTCTGACCATGCATTTGGAACCAAAATTCCAGTTTTTCCCTGGTATGGCTGTTAACAGAACAAAGGTGACTCAGGACACAGATTTGTGTGATATGCAATAAGAACCAGCCAGGGTAATATTTTTAGTACTGTGTGCTGAGAGAAAGCAAGAGTCATGTTTAAATCTTAGTCACTGTGACATTATTCCCTTCTCCTTCTCCTTCTCCTTCTCCTTCTCCTTCTCCTTCTCCTTCTCCTTCTCCTTCTCCTTCTCCTTCTCCTTCTCCTTCTCCTTCTCC
>NC_031769.1:32852853-32920353 GCF_001522545.3 Parus major
TCTCAACTTTTACATTTTTGTAGTACAGTATGTTTTAAAACATGATCACAAAAATAAAACTAAATATCTTATGGAGTTTTCTTTTTTTTTTTTTTTTCTTCCAAAAAGAATCAAAGCAAAGCTCAAGTCTAGAGATGATCTGAAATGGGATTTCTATTCTCCATGTAGATGAATGACAACTGGGATCATTGGCTATAAATTTTAGAACCAAAATACTATGTGTATATTGGGGTAGATTTATAGCCACACATCATCAGCATAAATAGGGATATGTTGATTATCTTGAGTATTTAATATAATCGATATTTTACTCCATTTCTCTATATTTTTACTGGAGTTTCAACATCACAAAAAATTAGAAAAGCAACAATAGAAAAGAATTAGTATAGCCAGCCACTTACTGCCCAGTGCTTTATTTTCTCCATAATTTTTTCTGAGCGTTTTGGGGAGTAATTTCGAACAGTCAAGTCAGAGTCCACCGAGAATTGATTTTTGTGACCTCACATATTGAAACAGAAAATTATAACAGGAAATACACCATTAAGTGATAAACAAGGAAACATGGATACAATTACTTTCAGAACATAATTTTATCCACTCTAGTTTTGAAAATGAAGAGATAGTACTGACTGGAACACCTCAATTCTGAATGCAAACTGTACAATCTATTATATTAAACAAAGTCAAAAGCAATGTTGAAGATCTTGAATCTATTCAAGGCATGCACCTCATTACAGACTTAGCAAATTAAAACACAAATAGGATTAGAAAAGAATAATGTAACAATCTCCCACTATGGTCCCTGGAGCATTAAGTCATAAATTGGGTTTGCATTAAATTGTGCCTGCAGTATTGAATTCAGGGAAAGAGCTATAGGCTGAAGATAAAGCTTGCTAGGCTAGCCAACTTTGTTGTTTTCTAACTGTTTTTTTTTTTTTCACACAATAAATTCACAATGAATTCATTGGAATGTAAAAAGGCATACTCAAAAACACGTGTTTTATATTTCAATTAGAAAATGCAGATATGGTGTGGCAATCCCTGGCTATACCAAAGCTAAAAGCTGCAGACATTTGAAACTGCCACTTTACCTGAATATGTTGTTTCAATTTCAATTTAAACACAATTTCATCAGAACTTTGCATCAGATCACTTACTGTGTTAAACTATGCAAGTTTTCAGGTTTGCACAAACCTCTGGTATGTTACAAGCTGCTATTGAGTGAAGAAAACAAGCTTGCCCAGAAGAACTGAGAGAAGCCGAGTTTCCATATTACAAATGTATTCTGTTGTTATGGGAACTAAAATGGTGAGCGATGTGAAAAGGATCCTGAGCTAACAAAGACTAGCTTGATGATATTATGAAGGTAGCTATACAAATTGCAAACATGTCTGCAAGAAATAAATAGGGCTTCTTTTCTTAAGGAGATGCAGACTTGTGGAAAGTATTGTCTCTAAAGAGAGTCAAATTCAACCTTTGTGTGACCCTAGACAAATTACTGAGTAATACTAGGAATTAATTTTGCTAATTTTCCCTTAATAAAGGCTTTATCCTTCAAAGGTGTATTATTACTGTCATCATCCTCCTAATTGTCATTTCGGGGATCGCTAATAGCAGCTGCTCTGGTTAAGGTGCTTGTCATTTCATGCTGCTTAGGAGTTTTTATATGATATTATTTGTGGTTTTTGCATCTTCTCTTTTAGGGATTCTCGTGGCTCCATTTGTCTCTAGCAGACTTTTATAGTTTGGCAGGCGGAAAGCCCTTCAAAACTAGGGAACTGTCTTTGTCAACGCAACTTCTCTCAACTCTTGTCACTATGATCTCATAATATCTTGCCACTTGCCTCCCCTGGTTTGCTCTGCACAGAACTGAACAAGAAGCATGCTAAAACAATAACACAGCCCATTAAGATTTTATGTCTGGTCTCACAGCCAATGCCAAAAGAGCACACGCTATCCTGAAAACACTTGGATTTTGATCAAGTGGCTGGGAGAGAAGTGAACTTTGTGCAGTGACTGGGAAATGCTGATACCAGGAATTGGGGCAAGCTGATGGGACTACAGAGCCTGTATCTAATCAGTGGGATCCAGGCATAGCCTCACATCCACATTCAAATTTATACCAGGATACAACCAAAAAGCTTTTTGGCCCAAGAGCAGGCCATTCTGGGTCTCTTCCTTGCAAGCATTTCCAGGCTTGGGGAGTGATGCAGCACATCCTGGCTGAGTGCCACCTCCACATCTTGGACCTCCCATGAGACACATTTCTTCATACATGAGTTGCAGGGAGGCAGGGAGCAAAGAGGCTGAGCCTGAGCTCTTAGGCAAAGGCTGCAAGGCCATGTGTGTGAGGTCCGGTCCTGTGCAGTACAGGGGCGGTCTGGCTCTCAGCTGCAAGGACACTCAATTCTGGGGAACAGGATGCTGAAAGATGGAGCATCTTGGGTCTATTGCAGAATATCTAAACTGAGGCTGCTGGGCTTTTTCCCCTGAGCCCAGGTGCCAGGGCACACATAGTGCTTGCTGGGGGGCATGCACCTGGGGCTTGTGTGCACACTGCTGCACCATGCACAGGGGACATGGGGCCTGGGAGGTCACACCGCACAATTTACTGGCCCCTCATATTAGATCCAGTGAATTTTCATGATGGGTTGAGGGTGGGAGGGCGTCTTCTCTCCTTCTGCAGTTTGCCAGTGGAAAATTTGTTGGCTAAACAAGGCTTTCTCCTCCTCCTGGCTGACAGCTCCCTTCTGGAGCAACCTTTTAACATTATTCTTGATTTTCTTAAACAGCAAACATTAGACACATTAAGAACAGCAACAACAAAATCATTAAGCACCATAACATTCTCTGAGGAGCCAGACGTATCCTTTAATCGGTTTATGGAAAATTCTTTCTCTTCTAGCCATTTATTTTCTCTGTTTATGCACATAAAGAGTGACCCACTTCTGAGCATCAAAAATAACAACAAAGAAACAACCAAAGATTCTTCATTATTAATGGATTTATGTACCATTTATTTTGCTTTATTGGATACCAAATAATCAAGTTCATTCATTCCAATTAAACACAACACACACTAATTGTCTATCATTTTTATCAGTGAACCCAGTTCCCTCACTTCAAAGTCACTACTTGACCTCAGTGGGGAAAGGATCGGTATTGTGCTTCCTTCTGTAATGATTGATTGTTTGCATTAAGATGGAGAAGCACAGACTGAAATTAGGGGTTTTCTGTGCCTTTCTCCCTGTGTTAGCTTACACCTCCAGTCACCCATATAGATGCTGGGGATATAAACTCAACGTTATCCTTTTAGGAACTAACATTGTACAACATCAGGTCAAACTGGTCCCCAAATCTGAATGATTTATAACAAGTATAATGTATCTATGGTCATACAATGAGTCATGCATGGATCTCAGACACAGAACTCTAATGAAAATTCTATGACTAAAAATAATAAGCATGATGCATATGTTTATAATAAAAAGAAAAAGCCCTTAATCTTAGTGTTTACCTAAAATCACTGGATTAGACAGGTAGACTTGACAAAAATTAGTGACTGAAGAACTCCGTGTTGTGTAAATCATGGGGTGATATGATACATATTTTGGCATCTTAATCAACACTCCTGAAAAGGAACAATGAGATAAAACAGTCTCATAATTTTATTGAGGTTTTGTAGTTCTTGACAAAACTATTAAAAATAAAACTCACTTGATGAAAGAAGTACAGAAAGATAAAAATGGCAGTTGACATGACAAAAAGTACTGTAGAAAGTCATACCAAGTAAAGATGTTCATTAACAAAGGCAAGGATAGTTCTCATTTTAAAGAGACTACATTGTGTTTCAACTGGAAATTAGGTGCTCAAAATTGACATGGATTAGGAATTACAATGCAAGCCATAATGGAAATAACAGAACAGTGAATGTATGTATGTAAAATGTATGCAAAAAACACCAAGAACTTAACCTCCTTCTTTTGCCCAAAAAATACCATTTTTTTTCATTCTGTATTAATTTTTATTTTCTCTGTTAAAACACAGTTTAAAAAGAGATCTAACTCTAAATTTGCTTTGTCACCACAAAGGTGGCTAGATATGAAATATTGCTCAAAGGCTGTTAAGAGGGCACCTTATGGTACTTAAAAAAGGAAGAAAATGTCAGAGGAGAATATCAGGGGAAGAAAAGTAAGAGAACAGATTTCCAAAATCAGAGAAAAATAAATAGTAAATACTAGGAAACAAAAAAATATCATCTTTATCACTCTGCATGATGTAACTCTGCTGAACAGCTGCAAATAGTCTTTAATGCAGTGACAGTGATATTATCACTGCTTGTGATTTTCTTTCATGTTTACTGACACATCCCCACAATCATGTGCATTTCTAAAAACTTACCACAGAATATGGCAAGGTATCTTCCCATGGGAACTGGACTGGCAGGAACCAAATCAGTCTTTTTCCTGCAGTAGGAATTTGTCATTTCAGGATCCAAAGATGTTTTGAGTGGTCACATTTTCTATTTTTATTCCCCGAGTTATTACAGGATCTGAATGTCAATAACAGATAAGCGCATCGCAAACAGACTCAGCAAGTTCTGCCTTTTCTGTCCCCGGAGAGTCGCTGCTCAAGCAATATCTCAGCACTGGGGTGACAGTTCTCCCTGGAGGGGGACAAGAGACAAATCCTTTCCACTCCTCAAGCCCCCTGGCCTGCACCATCTGATGAATTTATGGTCTCCAATACAGTTAGGTGCGTATAATTCAATGTATTGCTGAAGACCAGTTACTGTACTTTATAGCTGACATTAGCGGGGAGATTTTTTTCCTACAAAATAAAACAATATTTGTTTCCTGAAAGGGAAATGTGCTGTCTGTAGCTATCAGCAGCCAACAGTTGCTGCTGGCTAGAGCTAAAGGAGACAAAAAGAGGTGGATTTCACTTCAGCAATATTGGGAAGAATCATTCTTCATTCACGGTGCGTTTTCAGGATGAGAGGGCCCATTTGAAAGTCACTATAGGATGGCTGCTTTATAGTATGATATTAAACAATTGCATTAAAAGCAAGGGTTACAGAGGATGTCCCGGCTTGTTGTGTGCTACAACAGAATCTTAGTCTTATGCCATACATGGGTGTATCTAGGGGTACAAGGAGGGGGTGTGTGGTGGGAGGTGTCCATTGCTTTGAGGGTCTACAGCTATTTGTCATCAGGATCTGATTCTGTAATTACTGAGGATTTTACAGAAATTCAGCAGTCCACTCACACAGTATGTCTGTGAGGTTAAAAAGGGAACATGGGTCTTGGAGATTTGAGGTTTTCTTTGTTTTTGGCTCTATTTCAGAGATTGGGAAGGCCCTGGTGTGGCTTCTGTGTCTTCCTTCCTGGAGGATAGGGCTCTTGGAGGAATTAAAGGCAAAAATGATGTTCAGAGGGGTATTTGGTGTGCACCCAGAGATGCAGGTTCTCAGAAAAACTGCAAATCAACACCAGCATTCTCTGCCCCAAGAGGACTCCACTGGACTTTTCTGGGACCACAGGAAGATTCACTTTTCCCAGAGGGATTACAGATAACCTTGTCCTCACCTATGAATACCTTGCTTATAATGTCTGGTTTTGACTGGTTCATAGGATACTGGGTTTGATTTTTTGGGAGGATAATTTTTATTTTTTTTTTATTGTAGTATATTGTAAGCATATAGTAGACCAGTTAGCATTTCCTATTGAGTCAGATATTAGCTCTTGCAAGGGAAATCACATACACTACTGACCCATTATACAAAGTCTTTCTATTTATTTCCTTATTTCTTTTTTGCTGTTTTTAAACTAAAGTAAATGGCACCTGAGATGCAGGAACACATCTGTGGAGGAAGAGCAATTCTTTTCTACCTCCAGGAGTCAGTATGCAAGAAATTATTCTCTTTCAGGGTTTACATTTTTGCTAGGAAATAAATGCAGCAGAGGAGTTTAAGGAAAAACAGTCAATAAGCAGGTAGAAATGTCCAAAGGGTGCCCTGGTAGGAAGCTGTGATAAATACTACAGCTTTTACAACATGTAAAAGGCATATAAATGATCAGCAAATGGGCAAGATGGCTTGGAAAGATCCAGACCTTATACATTTGCATGAAATTAAAACCATGTACTGTTTGTATTTTGCATCAATATGGTGCAACTGCTTGGCCTTTTCAGCATGGTGGGCCTGCACCAGGCCTGCCAAAGGTGTATGTGCCTCCAGGTCACAGACCCACAGTCCTGAGGCAGGTGTGAGGCAGGCAGTGAGCAGCAACTGGGAGGACTCAGACATGGGCTTTGAGTCAGAGTCAGGGTATCAGGAGCACAGCATGCCCAGATCACATGAGGAACAGGGTCTGCCACCTCTGGAGCAGCATGTGACACAGCAGGGATGTGGGTTGTATTTACTGGGTCACTGTGCAGAGCTTGTGTCCAATATCCCAAGCAGATACACATGTTTACATGTGAAGAAGGCAGTGTGGTTTAGGAAAAGCCTGCTTTTCAGAGAAAGCCTCAGTGCTCGGGCCGTCCATCAGCCGCCCCATGAGCTCCTGTATCTCTTGCTGCTCACAACTCGTTTCTCCCAGGCATTAGATGTAATGAAGACAGGATGGTCTACAACTTTATGACAGTTCCATTTATTTCTACTATTTTCACATAAACCCAAGCAACAAGCAGCAGTTGCTTCCTCTGCAGCTTGATAAATGTCAGTATTAATTAAAATTGTTCTGAGTAGGGTAGGGTTTTTTTCCTCTCTCTGCACCAGGCTGGCAGGGAGGAGAAGCCTGACGGGCAGATGCAGCTGCTGAGCTGTTGACTGGAAATGTTGTCACAGGGAACGAGGCAAAGGAGCAGTAGCTGGTCTCTGACAAAGTGAATTGGAAATAGAGGAAGCATTCTGTCACCTGCACCGTGCTGCCACTCAGCACAATGTGGGGGAGTATGTCTGGATATGGGTCTTGAACTTAATCCTTCTCTCCTCTGGCTGGGAAATCTGCAAAGGCAGCTGTTCAGCCCATATGGATGGGATAGTGCTCCCCCACCACTGCTATCTAATGATGCTTTCCTGACTGACACTCAGAGAGAGCCCTTGATTCAAGAGGGAAGGTCAACACAACACAATACTTTTTAGGGTACAGGGAGAAAAAGCAGGGAACAACGCCCTCACTAAACCTCCCTGTGCCACCGTGTATTTATATATACTCCTTCTGACACCATACCAAGATGTTCATACACCAAACATCTTCTCTCAGCCTTGGGAGCACTCAAGCAGCAACCAAAATTGTGCTTTGCTGCTCATGGGTGTGCTTGTTTCCAGCTGTGGCAGGTCTGAATGCAGCCAGGGCACCACTCTGATGGTTGCAGCGCTGCCCCCTCATTTCTCTTACCACTATGAGCTCAGAGGAGGCCATTAAGATCTGCTACAGCTGATTTTCATCCAAGAGTATGAAACTTTTTTTTTCCCCTTCCTAGACTTTACTGACAACATAGGAAGAGAAATTCTAATAAACCCATGGGAATTGAATGCATGGGTTCTCCTGACTTGGACAGAAATGCACACTTCACTGTCACTCAGACACATCACAAAATCCTTCCCCGATGTTTTCCTTTGAGGTGGAGAAAATAGCTTTGCTTGCAGAGCAGGATCAGTCCCTCTCTTACAAAATGTTGTCAAGAAAAAAGGTGAATGGTTTGTCATGCACTCTTCCTAAATTCTGCATTTTTCTCTGATAAACTGAAGCAGAGAGGATAGGGAAGACAATGACTGCTCCAGATCAAAGGTTATATCACAATGAATAAAGATCTGGAATAGTTTTGGAAGTGCAAAATAAGGTTTTTATAAAGCTGTGGTCTCTATTAGACACACATGGAGACCTAGGCTTGATCTGCAGAAACGCTTAGTGCCAAAAGGAAATGTACTTCCTTTTGGCATCTGTAAAAATCTCATTAACAAACAGAGGTGTGGAAATACAATAAAATTAACATCACTACCATAAATGACAACTCAGTTTCCTTACTATATTGAGGTTTTTTCTGCTTCTTTTTCAGATTACTAGTACCACAGGCTGCTTCTTCTAGATACCATCTTATGCAAATACACCTTGATGCAAGCCCTAGTTCCCTTGCTCTTGTTTGAATTTACTGTAATCCTTTGATGAATGCATTTGTTTGTATTGAGAATTATATTTTTTTCCAGTGCTGATCTGTAAAAAGTATACTTTACCTAGCAATATAATGACCTCTAAAAGCCTAATTTCTAAAAAGATATCTGTCGCCACAAGTGTAGTCGTCAAAAGAACTCCTGAAGTAGAAGCGTCTTTTACAGCAGAAAAAATAATAAAGGTTCTTCCCTCTGTCCTCCTGGCCTAATCTTACAATGGGTTGGGATTTCTGTCTAAACACTCAAAAGAAACCTGGTTTCTATAAATTTCTTTTTAATAAAAATATGTTACCTATGATAAATATATATTGCCTAGGTCAAATGAATCTGATTGTGAAAACATATTGAGCAAAAGTATTGGTAGGATTTAATTTCATCTATCAGAAAAAAAAACAACCAACCAACCAATCATCAAAATCTGTAGCTATTGAATGCTGGTTTGAATTAAATTCTATTTGTTTTAATAAAAGTGTAGTGGCCTGAGTGTACATATATTTGTTTTAGTGGCAGTGCACTGGATCCAATAAAACTATATTGGCTTCACTGCTTATGTCTCCTTTTCAGTGAAAATGGATTGAAAGGAAAAATGAAACAGGCATGAATCAGCCAGTCCTGAGGTTTCTGCTGGATTCTGGCATCCAAATAAACTGGTAAAAAAACCCCAACTGTATTACTAAATATTGCTTTTAAATTGAAATATGTTTTAATGTCAAGGCTGCACATGAGGGATTTAATTGTCTCCGTAAAGGAGAACAGTTTTCAAGAGCAGACTTGGCTGTGGTGGGTCAGTGCATCTGCTGGTGGCTGCAGAAGCAGAAATCTGAGCTGGCTTTGGCTCCCTGCTCTGCTGGTGTAAGTCAGCTCTGCCGGCAGCAAAGGAGCTCAGCTGATCACCACATGCCTGAGACAAGGGGGATCGAGTGTCAGCAGCCTCAGCCCCAGCGGTATCTATGCCCAAAAGTGCAGGATGTAGATCATATCTGCATTGGGTGCTGGCTGACTGGGCTGGCATTGCCACACAGCTGCCACCAGAGCTTTAAACACTCTTTAAACAGAGTTTTAAACACGTTCCCCTAGGATCAGTCACTTCTGTCACCCGGCCAGAACACTGTCCTCATCTGCTTTTGCACAGGTGTCTTCTGCTCAGCACTGTTACCTGCTCGTGTTACTGCAGGTAGGAAAACCACCAGCAGCCAAAGAGGGGCACATTCAGGGTAGCTTTTCAGGGTGGCATGTGGTAACTTCTGCTAAATGGGAGTGAGGATGTGCTCAGCAGAGAGTCTTAAGTAAGTTAACTGTGGTTGAACCACTTGTTCTACATTTGCAAACTCCCCAGTTTTTCATGAGGCCTGACATGAGTAGCACTGTGCAGCCATTCAAGGCTTGTGTTGACCACAGGAGCTCAGATCATCATGCTCTTGCATGCCTTTGTTTGGCCTGTGTGTCATTGCTCCTAAAAATGTCACCAAGTGCCCTTTCTAAATTCTTAAATTGAATATTAAAAGGAAAAGACATTCCTGTAATTTTCCAAGCTTCCCTAGCGCCACCTTTACAGCCAGTGCAACCAGCAGTAAGAGCTCCACATATTGACTCTGAGGTTAGAAAGGGCACTTCACTCCCAGCTCAGCAAGTACCATCTGGATATTTGCTAAGGGGTGAAATGGATGCTGCTGGCTAGCCTGGCTTCTCACATAACTTAAATCACAGCTGACTACCCAACCTGAGTAATGCTTTGTTTGATGCCGTGCTTCCTTTTAGGAGACTGGCATCAGGTTGTGTGAATGCAAACTTGCATGGTATCCCTTCATGGGGATGAAAAACATGATCTGCAGCGACACATTTACAGCTTGTGCTGAAGTGGGTGACCCTGGGACTGCGGGAGCCAGTCCAAGTGAGGAGAATTTAGCTGCAGCAGTAGGTTAACTGTGGAAGAGGATATGGCTGCAGGCTTCTCCAGCTCTGGCCTGTCAGAAAACTAAATAAAGAAATAATTAGAAGAAAAGCAAAACAGCTGTTTTTTCTGTGAAGCAATATGCAGGTGAAAATCCAGCTGAGGAATGGGTTTGAGAGTACTACACTGAGCATCACTGACCAAGTCCCTGTGGCCTTATGGAAGTTGTATGCACTGCAATTGGTTGATTTACCCCAGAAACAAGTTAACTCCTGAGCCCAAGCTGGCCAAAGCAGATTTGGGATAGCTGGGAGTGTTCCACTGCCATGCATATGATAGTAGTGGGAGGTGGGAGACCTCATGAAGCACGTGGATAAGAGATTTGACAATGTGAGGGAAGTGCAGTGGGTGACAGTAAATAAACAGGCTGCAGACTTCATGGTGATGTTCTCAGAGATGCTCCCTGCACGGAGCCTATAGCTGTGAGGAGCTGAGAGGAGTTTGGGGTTTTTAAGGATTTAGGAAGCTCTTGCAGCAGCCTACCCAGGAAAGGTGGGCTCCACCAAAATCAAGTAGGACCAAGAAGTTAGCATTTACAGTGTAAAGTATTACAGGAGAGTTTTGAACTAGAAGCTGTCATAAATCTGGGTGCAGAGGAGTACACAGACCGAAGTGACACCACCTCCAGGGGTGAAAACATAAATTCTATATCAGAAATGGATTAGATAAATTAAAGGATGGTAAATCCCACCAAGGTCATTAAGTTCTATGGTTGAATTCCTCACAGCTTCTGAAAACCGGAGGTGTAAGAGGGGATTTATCAGAGATGCCAGATCACGTGGCAAACATGGGACTTCTCTTTCTGAATGCATAATCCTTACATCAGACAGAGTGATGGAGGTGATGAAGGAGAGGTCTTTGAACCACTTGTCCATTGCAAGATCATCTCCCTGGAGACCACATTTCCCTCAGTCCATCTCTGCCCCATCTTGTCTGCCGCCCTGGCTCCCCTGTGGCCACCATGCAGTGCCAGCCACACATCTCAGCCTTCTCTGGTCAATCTTCTGCCTTGCACTGAGCCAGCACTGACAGCTTTTCTGCCTGCCAGGGGATGTTGGAGCAGCCTGAGCAGCTCATGAAGGGATTTCCTGGTCTTTTTATCCCCTGGCCTGGTATGTGGGAGATGTCTTGCTTGAGTCCTAAATATGATTCACTTAAGCTATGATGACGGTGTACGAAAGCACTGTAATCTTTGCTAGGTCTCTCTTTACATTGCTGTAATTGCCTTATTAAGCTGTGTTAACTGACTCTTTTATAAGCAACAGCAACATAAAAATATCTCGGCATGTTTTCCTTTAATGAGCTACAAGTTGTGTGTAATCTTCCCTACACTTCCTTCAGTGTCCTTGTTTGTGATAGATGTGGCATTGCTTTCATCTCCTGATCCTAGTGTTGCTTCACCCCTGAGATAGCAACCTGGCCCTGGGACCCTCGGCCAGGCTTTGTCTGGGCTGCTCCAGTCTGGTAAAAGCAGTGGTGGTCACGCTGAATGATGGCAGCGTGGGACATAAGAGAGCTCCCCTTACTCAGTCCTTCCATCAACAGCAAAATTTTTGGGGAACCTCACAGAGCAGTGCAACTTCCTTTGAGGATATCATCACCAGCTGAGCCAGGAGAGGGGACATTCATGTTCATGGCTGTGGGCCCCTATCACACTGCCAGGATGCTGTGGATGCTGTAGGGAATGTGTTACCATCACCTTCATCTCATGTCCATTTTAGGGCACTGGGGAAAGTGATGACAAAAGGAATTGCTACCCAAATACTAAGGCAGAAGTTCAGTGCCAGGGCTGGTAACAGATACAAGTGACTACAGATGAGCTGTGAAGCAGAAAGGGTTTTGATTATGTGGCAGAGGGATTTGAGGGACAGCTGCAAGAGCTTTCTCCATCATTGCTGCTGGCAGAAAGCACTAATGTGGTCAGGCAGTGCCTCTGCTCCAGCCATCCGTTCACAGCACTGCTGCCCAGCTCCATCAACCCAGTCTCGAGGAGCCCCTCTGCCCCTCAGCCCTCACCCCCAAACACTGCTGCAGGAGAGCAGCACACAGGCATGGACCACGGCCCAAAAAGCCTCAGTCGATTACGCTGCCGTAACATCACATCAGCGAAGTCACAGTTTGACTGCTTGCAGCAGATGGACGAACACTTGTCAGTTATCTGGTGCTGAGCGAGGGGCAGATTTATTTCCAGAGCTTGTGCCTCTCATTTCTCCCAGCTGAAGCTGCAAGGCAGAGTGTGCATCTGTGACACTGCTTTTTTCAGGTGCAGCTATGTTGCAGTGAGGTCCATCACTGAAAGCAATGGGATTTTTGGCACATTTGTACGGGGAATGCAGGAAGGAGAGTGAAAGGCATCTCCACTTCCCATAGCACTATAAGCTGCTTGAATTCATACAAGCATGAATTGAATTTCCAACTCTCAGCCATTCCCTGTGTGCACTGACAGCTGGTTGACCAGCAAAGGACTGCAGGGCCCTCTGATCAGGGGGAAAACCACAGGAAATCTGCATTGGGGTGATATTAATGTGCACTCCAAAACTAGAGAAAATGTGATTTGCCACCTTGAATCTGACCACTCAGCCCCATCTCCAGTCCTGGCTGTCTGCAATAATGACTGTTTCAGGGCAATGGAAGGAGATCCCTCAGGAGACAGCTACACTGGTAGCTGAAAATAATGCATGGGCTGCAGAAGTAACTGCACTTGCTACAAAAACAGCATTGTTTGCTTTCTGGCAACTTTCTCAGCAAGACATCAGATCCTGCTTTCAGGGAGGATCTAACAGGGACTGAAATATATTGTAAAGTGTGAGATTTACTGAAACCTGTGAAGTAGCAGCTGCAAGAACTTTACTTAGAACTTAACATCTCACCAAGGTTGTTTAGTTCTCAAAATATCCTTGTTATAAAAAATTTAAAGAACATGTACAATGTGCAAATGTCCATGGAAGATATCGATATCACTGCCAAGGACTATCTCCTTTTTAAAAAGGCACTGTAAGTGTTATATTTTGTCAAGGTTTTTCTTAGGGGCTAGATGATATTTTTGGGAATCTGGTCCTAAAGTCAACTGTTCACTTTTAGACCCTTCATTTTTAAAGCTGTGTATGGAGAGCTATTAGTACCTTCTGACCAGACAACATTATTGGTAGAAAGAGCAGAGGAAAGTAAATACTAAAATTATACCACATTTCTGAAGAGTTTTCTCTGTTCACTGTTAGTCATATCCAGCTAGAATAACAGAAGGAATTTCATTTGGAGGAGGTCAAGTATTTTGAGATGCCACTTTTTTTTCCTGCCTTGAAAAAGACAAGCAAAACACAAGGGAAACAGAAAAAAAAAAAATCAGCCACTCTGCTTACAGCAAGGAAATGTGTTTATGCGTGATTTAAAATCAGAGCAGAATTTCACTTCATTCTGTCTTGTGTTTCTGTGTTTCATATTTCATGCTTTGGTTAACACTTATTTAGTCTGTTCCTAGAGGCTGTGACAGGTTATCCTGAAAGTTTTTAGACTTGCTGAGCATACACTCTCCACAGAGCATGTCAAAATAAGACGAACAAAGAATTCATTCATTTTCATAAAAAAAAACAAAAACAAAAACTTTAAAGACCCAGCCTTGCCTCTTGACATTGTAACATCAAACACAAAAGCCATCAACATAGGTACCTAAGCTATCAACAGCATGAAGAAAACAAAACAATTACGTATGGAATTTCCTTTCTCTAATTCAAAGAAATGTAAGTGGAGGATTTGGCTTTCTTTCTGAGTTAAGGTGAAAGAAAAAAAAAAAATAAGTGTATTAATTTTTCAAAAAAAATTCCCCTTTTCGGGAATTTCAAATTTTAGGCAGTTTCAGTGGCTTTATAAAATTTTTTCCTTCTTCCTAGTCATATTTCTGTGGGGAAGGAAGGTATGCCAAACATGAAATGGTCAGTCCTGTGCTTTTCAGCTTGTGCTTCAGCTTCACCATATGCTGACCAGGTTCAATTATATTAAAAAGGTTTCAAGAACACAGTAACACCTTTGGGACTGCCAAGGGGATCTCTGGGGAAGAGGAAGTGATGGGTAGAGGTGACAGTGTTTGTTCAGGGGCGCAAAATTCTGCTTGTTTTTCCTCCTGTTCTCTCAAGCCAGGCATTCTGGCCCTCATCACAAGAAAATGCCAACCTCATGGATTTAAATGAGCATCTTGCTTCACTGTGTGCGCATCATGAAGAGTGGAAATTCCCACTTCTCCCCAGCTTAGTGTTGGAGCAGTCAGTGTGACTCTGGAGCATGCATGAGTGAGGGTGGTTTAAATGCACTGTTTCTTCCCAGCTGAGACCATCATCTCCTGCCTCAAGGGTTTCCACTAGGGTCTGACAGCTGGGCATCAGCTGGGATGATGACTTGGACCCTAAATGTGCCTCTTGTGCTGGTGGCTGTCAGGAGGATGGCAAAGAGACCTGCCAAGGGCTCCCCTGAGCTCTTGGCTCTCTTCTGCTAGGGGATGTTTTGCCTCCCAAGCCTGGGAAGTGTCATCAGTGTTGAGTTAATTTCACTGTAACCTTTATAAATCTGCCACTAAAACACACAATAGAGAAGTCCTTTAGAAATGGTGAGAGACTCTGCAGCAGTCACTTGATTTCTAGGCTAGCCGAAGGTGTGCGCAGAGGCACACACACAGCCCTGCTATATCATTGGGCAGGCACTGCAGCACTACTTTTTCATCTGCCCCCCACCCCATCCCTGTGCTTGATGCCCTGAAAAAGGCAATTACCCAGTTCACTTTCCTCAAAGAACACCTACAGGCTCGGGAAACACTTCACCAGACGGGCAGCGTCTGATGTCTAATAACATTCTCAATCTTGCTTTATAGACATAGCTGCAAATGAAATGATATTTTCATGAAAAAAAAAATTCCTGTCTTCTTTGAATTTCAAGTGTTGCTTCTGTATTTATTTAGTCACCCCATGTGTAGTAAGTGATGTAATTTTTGTGGTTAAAAAATAAAACAAGGAGCAGGGTGAAGGCTGGCATTTCTTATACCAGTGAGCATTGCTGCTTTCTCCAGCTGACACTCATCCCTGTTCTCTCCTGCTTGCCTTTGCCATTGAGGAAATTCAGTCTGCTGCCATGTCATTGTTACAATAACCTCCAGCTCCTGGACACTAGTCTGAGTATGACAGTCTCACAAAACCCATGTGACACTCATCTTGGGCAGGCTGTGTTTCGCTGGTACATCTTTATTCCCCACAGCTGTCGTGCTGACTCCCAGTCACCATTCCCCTCTGTGGCAGTTCTGGGCCAGGCAGCACAAGGAAGAGGAGCTGGATGTGGCACTCTTTCCAGCTTTGGCTTTTCCAGACCTATTTTTTTTTTTAAATTTTGTTTGTTTTTTCCTTCTGGAGCAAAAATCTTTGCTTGTGATGGTGGTCACAGCCTCCTTCTGTGCTCTGAACTTGGCCAAGTGTCAAACACGGCATCTTATTCAGGTATGTGACTACAGCTCCTTTTCCCCTCTCTGAAAAATTTCAGTGCCTCTTCTTTTCCAATTCAGTCAGGTTTTTGAGAGCTTTCTGCTCTGTTTCAGGTTCTTTGCAGTTTTGCATCTTTCTATGTATTGATTTTGACTCTTCCAAGCAAGATAGCATTCCACAGTCCATTTTTTTTAACAAAATGGTTCTCATGCATTTTTCAGTACCATTTCCCATGCATGGCCTATCATTCCTGAATTATCCACAAGGCCTTGGTTTCTTCCCATCCCTCTTCAGCTTTTATCATGAAGGTTTGTTCTATTAGTGGTTCAGAAAAGGGTCAATTGGGACAAATGAAATTTATTTTAAAATATAGGTTGGTGCAGTGATTTTTTTCACTCCATCTTTTATATGCTGGATGCATTGTTGGTTTATGAACCTTTCTAAATAGAAGTTACACCTTTTTAGAAGGGCAGAGAATAATTCAGGGTAATTCAACCCAGCACTGTTGCTCTCCCAGCTGAGGTCTCGTTCAGCAAGTGCTGCCAGGGAGCAGGGATGCTCATTAAAAGCCTCTCAGCTGTTAGTTAGCCAGCCAGAGGCAGCCTGCTCCACTTTATGTAGAGAAGAAATGGCTGACAGAGGACTCTTCTTGCTGAGGTCTCAGGGATCATAACTGGGACCCTTGGCCTGCTGGATCTGGTGCGTGGGCAGGTGGATATTTCCTCTCCTTGTCCTTGGAGCAATGCAGCTGAGGCTGCGCTGCCCCGGAGGCGAGCAGGGCTGAGGTGGGATGCTCCTCAGGGATATCATCACACTGAGCAGGCTTGAGGTGCTGCAAAAAGGGGCTTCTGCTGGCATTCTGCTCTGCCCTGCAGAAGTGTGGCCCTCTTGCATTAATGTGCTTTCCTCTCACCTAAGATCAGAGCTGAGAAATGCAAAGGCCTGTGAAAATAAGGTGCAAAAGATGAGGAAATTATTCCCCTGGGTTTCAGAGGCAACTGTGCTGGAGTGGTAAGCACTGTCAGCCCAACAGCGTGGGCAATTCATTTGAGATTTTAGACAAAACTGGAGCAGATTATTTCACAACATGAAGCCTTTATCTCTGCCTCTCCACGCTTGGATGTGTTTGGCCCTCCAGAAATTTATTTGTCAACCTATGGCCAGAGCCCTCAGGCAAGGGAAAATGGCTATGGACCACTAGGATTTTAAAAACAAGCCCAAACACATACATACATACACATCATCCCTCATACATCCACACTAGCAAACAATAACTAAACTTTCCAAGTTTTGTCTGATTTTATTGGGTTTTACACTAAAATCATTATAGAAATTAAAAATTACAGATATTCTATCTGAGTGGTAGTTTCTGAAAAAGATTATGCATCTTTCTAGTTCAAGCCCTCTCTAACTGAGAAGTAGACCAGGAGGTCTACAAATCCATCCTCTGCTCAAATTTTGCAAGCATGTTCACTGATGATAGCTGATTATGTAAGTTGAAGGAAGCAGCGGTGGAACACAGCAGTGTGAATAGCACTGAACATGCATTGAAAGCTGGTCTGTCATTAACATCTGGCTGGATGATGTCAATTTATTTCTGACTTTGGTTTGTTTTGGTTTGTTTTTTTAATCAACTTTCACATGCAGAGGCCAAGACAGGAATTGAGTTAGGTGGACCGGTGTTGGTGGTGGTTTGAAATTGGCTTCCCTTGGCCCAGGCTTCCCAGCTCTTTGGGGTTTGCCCTCTGCAGATGTTGGAGCGATGGAGCCTGGTTTGCACAAACGCCCAAGAGAAGCCCATTTGAAGTCTGCACACTCCAATACTGCCATATAGCAGAAGTGCTGGGCTGAGGTGACAAAGCTCTGCCAGAGCCTCGAGCTTAAACCTAATGAGGGACAAAAATTCTTCATCATCCACTGCTGTGACTATTTCTCTTCAGTCTGTGTTCTGCAATTACTACACTTAAAAGGGACACTGCTTAACACAGTGGGGGCTCAAGTTCATTGGGAAATATTTCTAGGGCCCAGGCACACAGGCAAGTGAATGAGGTTTTGACTGTGCCTGAAGTAGAAGGTGCCATTATTTCAAGTGAATGTAATAAAAGATTTAATTTCAGCTCTGCACACAGACAACAGTGACTGCAGTACCACCATTTTTCTAAGGCTGAAGCTTTGAGAAAAGCCCCTCAGGTTTTATCCAGCAGAATAAAATTTTTATTATCAACCCAAAGCTCTTCCCCTGATCACAAAATTTGCATTCCTGTGGTAGAGAGGAAAAAACACGAAGCTGTCTGATACTATTCATGATGAACTCAGCTCTCTTTTGAACAGGCAGGTTGAAATACTTGTAGCAGACCCTTCACAGTCTATCTGACCTGTTAAGAAAGAAGAAAGATAATAAATTGGACAAGTAAATTTGAATTACAAATAAATTAGAGGAAGCCACAATCAAGGTACTGACATTCAGTAAGTGAAAAAAAGAAAGCTTTTGTGCAGGTAAATTATCTCTGCAAATTATTTACTCAGCTCTGCTGTGAAGAGCTCTCAGGATGGGGCAGACAGAAGCAGATACTTTGTTTGCTGGTTCAGGCTTCTAGTCCTGAGAATCAATCTTTGACCATTAAAGAAGCGCTGCTGCCTCTTCAAGTGTAATTTATTCAATAAGATGCTTTTCCTTCTCTATTTCTTTCAGGATGGATGCTGCAGAGATTCTTGATTTTCATTTGCCTTTGTCTGGAGATGTGAAATAAGTTTGCCACATTGACCATTTCATGCAAATTTCTCAATATATTCATATATTATTTTGGATATGGAAATGTGAAGAACTCTGCTGAATTTGAGACTGCTGTTAAAAATGGAGATAAACGTGCTAAAGCTAATTTATCTCTGTACAGCAGGTAGTATTAAAACTAATGGTATATGAGAGGAGCTGTTTTGTTGTTTTGTTTTTTTTTTACTTTGAGTGCTTTCTAATATTTGTGAAGAGAGGTGGTCCTTTGTTCCCTCAAGAACTTGTATCTCACGAAGGTCTCATTTCCTATGCATAAGTAAAAAATTCTCCAAAGGCTTGGGTGACTGACTCCCCGCCAGTCAAGGCAGCATCAGTCCTTCTGCAGCTTTCATGCCAAGTCCTTCAAACCAGGAGCAGAGAGTCGTGGTGTGGAGGGGTGAGGCACAATATGGGCTGGAATAAAATCACCATGAAGGTGCTCCCTGGGACTCAGACACAGGAAGAGTTGTGTGCTTTATACCTTCTGCATCTTTATCTTCCAACTCTATATACACTTCAGGTTGCCACTGGGTTATTTTTAGGTCATTTCAGGGATATATATTTTCTGCAAGAGCTATTTCTGGGAGCTCTGCCAAATTGGAAACTGTAGTAACCTATACCTCCCCCACAAAAATGTATACCCAGCAGCCCTAGCCACTCTCTTTACTGCAACTCCTCGCAGCCCCCAAGGAGCAGGCACATCACTCTGTAAGAAAAAATAATGCAAAATAAATGTCCCCACAAGGCTGGGGAAGAGGCAGGCACCCAGCAGAGCTGCAGGGACACCTCCCTGCAGGCATGCAGCCATCACCCAGGCAGGTTCCCCCCACTGATGGGAGGCAGTGCTGGGGTATGGCCCTCGCTGCACCCTCAGCCTGCTCTGTGTTCTGGTGTGATGGACAAAGTGAATGGGAGTGTTGCATCAGGCTGTGAGAGGCTCTTTGTCTGATAAACAGGCCCTGCAATGACTGCTGTAGCTCCAGATGTTATGGCTTACAGGGTTTGGGAATTCCTTGTGTTAGAAATGTTGGCCTGGGTTTGGAGTTCTGGAATTTAATCTGGGAGATTCTTTGCAGTCATCCAAAATTCACCATGACCCCAGCAGCACATCTGAGTTTCTCTGGGTTTGAATGTACTCACAAGGATTTGATGTGTATGAAAAACACAAAGTGCCAGAGGATCTCAGGCCCTGCTAGGACAGGGCAGAAGCATGGCCCAAAGCACAGAAGTGAATCAAGCCTCTTGAAGTTCACTTGAAGATTTTCAGTGCTTGAACTATTCTGTACTTGGTGCAGTAGTGCACAGTGCTTTGAAATGTCATCAGACTTGAAAAGCACAATTGCTTCTCTATCATAATCACTGGCAATGCTCTAGAACAAATAAAAAATAACTAATTCCCCTTTCATGTTGCCATCTTTTCACAGTTTGGGTATCAGGATTTTGCTGTAAGCATCTTAATCTTGTCTATGAGACACATTGCTGTCAGCATTATGGAGAGAATTTTTTTACTATAACATAGACATTTTTTTATCACAGGAGTATGGATCAGTTAAATTCTGCTGTACATTGTGGACCAATTTTCCACTAAAAAAATCAGTAGAGAAAGAGAATCTAAATGCTAAATTAACCTACCAACAAAAGCAATGTTTTAGCTCACTGCCTTCTCGATGTCCAGAACAGATTTTGCTAAGAGCAAGCTTTATAAGGAATCTGTGTCAAAGTAGATCTATTATCTGATAGATAAGTAATGGGCTTCATCAGTCATTTTTATCCATGGGAAGAGGGCAAAGGATTGAAGAGGAAAGTGAGTGTGTTGGAAGGCTGTCCATTGGAAGCATTACCCAGACAGTGAGATTGCAGTCTGTATGCAGACTTGAAAAGACACAGATCATCAGATACCAGTGCATGCCTTTGAAAATGGGTCATAAACATTAGAGGAAAGGATGCAAGGACAAAGAGAGTACCATGGTGTTACAGTACAGAGGTTATGTATGTGTATGTCTGTGTGTGTGTGTGTCTGTGTGTGTTTGTGCATGTGTGATAAACAAGCAGGATAAAGAACTCAAGTTTGTCAAACAATGATATTGACATAAAGGATTGTTTATAGCAATATTGCTTGACACTTTTCCAACTCCCTCCTTGAAACACTGCTGGAAACTATATTAAAATATACTGTACAATAGTTTAAAACACATGGGGAGGCAGAAGAGGCATGTAGCAATAGGGCTGTAGCAATTTGGTGCCTCTCCAAAGCAGTAGCTCAACCCATTTCCAAGTGCTGGAATTCAGCTGTTTGCTCCATCAGGTTGACAGTAGTGACCTGGGATTGCTCATCAGTCAGTGCCATGGTATGGTCTAGAAATCAGCATGAATCTGTGACTACAGGACTACAGTTTAGATGTAGTCACAGATGTAGGTTTAGTTAGTCACATTTTGCTTAGAATACAATGCATTTCAGCACATGAGTATCATATATGAAGTGATTACTTTCAAATGAACAGATTTGCACCCTGGCTGTCAGTACTGGGTGTCACATACCACCACCAGCTTCAAGGTGAAAAGTGGTCTGTAAAGATAGCATACCAAGGTTTTTGGCTGATGCTCCCTCCTCTGTTCATCTCACACTCACTTGAGAAGGAGTTCAAATCAGTACTCAGCTTCAATAATATTTTTTGGGGGGAAAAAAAGTGAAGTAACTGGAATTTAAGGAGCTGGTGAACTGTGGCAGCAGAGGGCTTCTAGAAGCTCTTTGTGTCTTACTCTTCATAAGAGGGCTTTATTTCTTCTATGACTCATGGTCATGAAATGGGAATCTGATGAGAAAATAAGTGTGTTTGTTCATACTGCAGGAAGCCTGAAACTGAGATGGGCAAATAGCATGTGCAAAGTCCTAATGCAATGTGACATATCAGAACTGCATCACGCTCCAAACACAAAAGAAATTAAGCTGTTGGACAGTTTGAATTAACTGAAAATAGGGAGCATTTTGAAGCCATTTCCTTAGTGCTGTCTGTATTAGAAATGTTGCTGTTCCCCTCCAAAATATGTAAGCAGATGTCTGGCTGGAAGGTAAATAGTGTGCACTCAATGCTCATCCTCTCCATTGAGGTAAAAAGAAGCCCTGTGAAAGACCTCCCACATGCTCTGGGAATGCAGCCTCAAGCACCTGGGGTCTCAATGGCTAAAATATTTTACATATTAGAGGGTGTATGGAGCCTACCAAACACACGTACACACATAATCCAAAATTCTCTGTGTACTTCCCTCTGAACAGATTTTGACATTTATCATAATCTGCCAAAACCAGTATACACTTAGGCTGGAAGATGGAACTGAATATACACTGACAAAGTCTGCTGTTGTACCAAACTGAGTGGGGTAGTGGACACTTCAGAAGGGAGAGCTCCCCTGAAGGAAGACCTGCATAAGGTGGAAGCCTGGTCTTACTAGAAACTGATGAAGTTCAACAAAGACAAGTGTAAGGTCTTACACCTAGGAAAAGATAATGCAAGACTGCAGCACAGACTGCTGGGATCTGCTCAGCTGGGGACCACTCTGTGGAAAAGGGACCTGAGGGTCCCTGGTGGACAACAAGCTCAGTATGAGTGAACTGTGTACTGCTGCAGCAAAGAAAACCAACAGGATGCAGGGTTACATCAACAAGGACATCACCAGCTGAGATAAAAAAGTCATTATCCCACTTGAGCTTGTGTTGTAGATTAACACCAGAGCCAAGGGCCTTGCAGTTGCTTGGTCATTCCCCCACCAATGGGACCAGGGAGAATATAGTAAGCATGAAGGCTAGAAATCTCATTGATTGAGATAAAAAAATGCATGCAAAGTATGAGATAAAGCCAGGAGATAAAGGTCGTTGCATGCAAGCAAAGGAAAACAAGGAACTAATTCACAGGTAGGTGTTCAGCCATTCCAGGAGACCAGGGCCCTGTCACACGTAAAAGTTACTTGGGAAGGACAAATGCCAGCACTCCAAATGCCCCTCCCTTCCTGCTTCTTCTTCCCCACTTTATGTAGTGAGCATGATGTCCCATGGTCTGGAACATCCCTTTGGTCAGTTGGGATCATCTGTCCTGGCTGTGTTTCCTCCCAGTTTCCCACACACCCCAGCCCCTCACCACCATAGCAGTATGAAAAGCAGAAAAGGCCTTGGCTCTGTGTAAACCCTGCCCAACAGTAACAAAAATATCTCTGTATTATCAACTGTGTTTTCATCACAAATCCGAAACAGAGCCTCATAGCAGCCACAGTGAAGAAAATTAACTCTACCATAGGCAAAATTAGTGCAGCTTGCCAGGACACACTTGGAATATTCTGATCAATTTTAGTTGCCGCTGTACAAAGATGTGGACAGGCTGCAGGAGCTCCAGAGAAGCTGCCTCGCATGTGATCCTGTATTAATGCACACTTGAGGCATTGCAGGTGATTTTTTCATATCAGGTGGGCTTAAGCACCACTTTTAAAGCTACCGTGAGTGTCATAGAGAGGTTACAGAGATACAGAAGAGCTTCAGACTATTATTATTATTTTTATTGCTTAGTGCAGTTGAATCCAAGTTTCAAGAGGAAAGGCTGATGAAATTTATAGCTATATTAATAATCTTCATCATATCCTCTTTTGCAGATCCCTCTTGCATGTTTCCTTAAAACCCATGAGATCATCTGCTGCCTGTTAATGGAAAGCAGTTTATTTTGGAGGAGGAAGAACTGACAGGTTTTTCTTCCCATGAACTGTATAAGAAATCTAACAAACCAAATGCAGATGGATCAATACAAGCTGTTCCTTATTTATCACCCTCTGTCTTCCTCACTTTATTTTTATGGCTATTAAAGATGCTATCATTGATATATCATTTTTGACTGTCTCTATGTAATGTACACACTGGACAATGCTGCCATTGATATTCACATAAAATGCTGGGGTATTGAATGACCTAGGAAAGTGGTGTAGCCTGTCTTTCATTTCCGCTGCATGAGATTTAGCCAGGGCTGGATCTCCACTGAGTAACATTTCTGTTACACTACAGGAGGTGCAAGGGAAGTTTGATCTTTGCTCTGAGTATTTCTACACTTTCAAGTGTGCTTGAGTTCTCTTTTAGGTAGAACTTCAGCTGGCAAGTTCTTGGACTTTCTGCTTCATTAAAGTCATTCCCTTTAGACTTCTGATCACCAAGAAACACATCAGTGCTTTAGTGCAGCCCTTTGATTATATGATTTCAATTAAAACTTGCTACCCATTACAGATGAGGAGGAGTCATGCTTCAAACTGTGACATTTTGTCCTGAGTAAACAGCTGAAGGGAGGTGAGTGAATCTGAAGCTTGGTGTGGTTTATCCTTGCCTGCACTAGCTGACAGCATTGTGTCAGCTAATTCAACTGTCAACGAGAGAATTAAACCTGCTTATGGAAGCATGGGTATCAGAGATTAAAGCACCTATGCTGCAGTTCTGATTGCAATTCTGGACAAAAAAGTTGCCCATGAGCTAGTTTTAAGTGAGTCACCCTATGACTGGTAGCAGTCTGGAAGTGGGAAACCAAACTCAGCAATGACTGGTCATCCCACTACTTGGGGAGATTTACAGCCTGCCACATACTTTCAGTTTAGGATCTGAAATGAGACTGAAACTGGACATGTGGAAAGCTTGATTTTTCCAGGTAAGTCAACTCAATACCTCTTAAAAGAAAAGAACAATGCCCTTACATTCATCAAAAGCAGCTTTAACTGTGCCTCTGCAGCAAGATTCACCTCAGATGTCAGAAAAAGAATGTGATGCAGGTCTGGCACTGGGTAACCAGTGCTGTGTAATTGGGAAATCTGGTCTATTTACGCAGCCTGTATTGATTGCAGCAATCCTTGCAAATTTAGTAAGAAGAAAATTTATCCCTTTTCCCAGCTAAATCTGGGGTAAGCAGGTAGAAATCCAGAGCTAAAACCTTACAATAGAAGGAAACATTATTCTAGTGTCTCAATTTGCTAGAAATAAATGCTCTGGCATTTAAATTGAAGCATCTATCTCTAGCAACTCAGCATCTCTAATCAGTTTCTCACCTTTACATTTGAATGCAATGAAGGCAGAGGTACTACATTTACAATTATAGCAGATGACTTCATCCCTCTGAAATGACTTTAAAAGATTAGAACACATAGATTATTTATTAACTCTTAGTGAATGTATTTCTAGAATGGGAACAACATAGTGCATCAATGTCTAGTTCCAGTTTAACTATTTTAATTAAGAGGGAAATGTATATTGCTGTAAGGAATTCAGCCCACATACCACTGTGTGAGGCTTCTTCCTGACTGTTTCCTTTTTAGTACAAAGACTTTGTTCCCCTCAACTCATGTTAGCAACAGTGATCGTAACACTGGAATCTTCTGTGATAACTCATAAATTTCTAGCTGAAACAAGGCTGTTCAGCCAAGCTATCCAAAACTGGCAACCCAACCGTTTACTTGACCCATTTTGATCATGAGCATCTGATTCACAGGTAGGCAGAGAGATTTGTGATGGAGTTGCACTGGCAGCTTAACCCAAAGACTCCTGCTGCCTAGATAACAAAAAAACCCCATCTTGTCTAAGCTCATGACAGCCACTGCAGCATACCCAGAATTGTTTTCCCTCCTTCTTGGATTTTGTAGCAAATCTCTCCTCTACTAAAGCCTTCAGTTGCTTTCTGGATTGTAAAACAGCATGCCTTAGAAGTGGTAAAAAACAGATGAGGCCAGCATAAACATGGTGTTCCAGACCTCCAAACCAGGTGCCACTCCAGATGAAATATAAAGTTGTCCACAGCTAAGTAGACTGTTTTCCAAGGAAGGCTGAGACAGATCAAGACCCATCTGCTGAGAGTGGAATGCTGGCTCCTTCCAGCAAAGTTGGGGAACAAGAAAGAGCTAAACACAGCCCTGGATACCCACAGTAGCTGATCAGCACTGGCACACTGCCGAGCCACAGCCTGGACTCTTCTGTGAGAAAAAGCAGGGATCAAAATCAGGAGACAGAGAGAGTTCACTGTCACATTTTGACAATGTGTTGTCCCAACAGAAAAAGAAAACAAAAAATTTAGATGCTGTCAGGACAAAATGTCACCTTTAAAGAAATGGAGATCTAATTATCAAGGTATTGTTTGGTATGGAACAATTCACAGACACAGTGAAGAATTAAACCCTTTCAAAGCCATGTAAACATATTTTTCCTTTATCTGTAGTACTCACCTGGGCTAAATGCATCAAGCCTAATGATTGAACATTTAAAAACACACTATATAATGCTTTTAGGCTTGGTGTAAAGTGTTATTACATGCTAAGATGCTGAGGACTAGTTGCACCTCAATGTTCTGATCCATTAAACAACTGCACTTGTATAGTGCCATCCTTGAATGATAAAGCATATCTGCAAAATGCAGCAAGAATTTGAAACACACCTGTGTGATTAGGATAATTTGAAAGGCACAAGAACTAAGAACCAGAAAGAAGGACCATCAAGTTCATAGCAGTCTGTTACAACAGGACTTGTTCAGTTAAACAGCTGAGTTGCTTTTTTAAGCTCTTCCACTTCACTTTTATAGTGGTGAATTCAAGAGCAAAGTTGTTACCAGGAATCACCAAGGTGGTCTGAATAAGAGTTGTCTGAAAGCCTCTTCAAATGGAGCATGACACTTAGGTTCCAAAAATACATTCTTTGTTTTGTATTAAGAAGAAAGTACCATTTGGATATGTGCTTTTACAATGAAAAATTGTAAATGAAAGACCTTGTTCCAAAAATTTTCACCACTCTAATTTTTTCCTTTTTTCTGGACAAATGTATTTTGCATATTTGGGTTTGGACAGGTGAACAATCTAGCACATACTTATTAAATCAAGTGCTAAACAATTCTATGGCTAATCTATTGCTGGTTGCTACAAATAAAGGTAATTGTAACCTGAAAAATTACAGTTAATTACAGTTAAGAAAGGCAACTGTGGAATCTGGTTCTGCTTAGTTTAAATCCTCATCTTTCCTCTGGGCCAAATCCCAATATCCTTTTATGCAGTCTTTTGTTTCCTCAGACTTCCTTTATCTCCCAGCTTAAATTCAGTGCATACACCATAACAGCTGCTGAGGTGTAGTTATGGGGCATACTGGGAAAGGAACTCTGAGCTAGCAGTAATTTGCATGTTTCATTAACTAGATAATCAGGACACTTGGGCAAGTTGTTTTTTTTTTTTTTCCTAAGGAAGCATTCTTCACCTGGATACGTGCCATCTCTAAACCCAGAAACTTCTTGTGGAAATGTATGTTCCTCCTGAGTCCAGGATGAAAACTTCTGCCTGAAAGCAGACAGTGAGGCACATTCTCCACCCTCTAGGACTATGGGCTGAGCAGGCTTTTGCAGCTGCATCTTATGCCTTCAAATGGAGCCTCTTGCCACCAGTCTCTTCCAAGGTGGAGTTGTGTCCCCTTCTCCTGCCCCTGTATATATGGAAGTGGTTAATTTGCTGAGAGAGCTGCTCTGGCACAGTGACCGTTACACAAGCTTACAAATACAATGCTTAGCAAGTGGGTTCCAGTCTGAACTGGGCACTTCAGGGATGCCAACACAAATCTCTTATGGTTCAGATATCAGCACTGGGCTTGTGGCTACTGGGGCATGCCCTGTTTTGGGACACAGTACCAACTCCCTCCCCTTTCTAGCAACCAGGAGAAGGTGAGGCTTTCCTGCACAACCAGCCCCACATGCATATTTTTCCCCTCCCAAATTCAGAGCTAAAGCCCAGGCTAAAGCATTCTAACTCCTGATAAGACAACAGCAGATTAAATGAGATGAACTGATCGGCTGTACTTCTTGTAAAGTTATCCCCAGAGATAAATGTACAATGTTGTTATGGAGGCTGTGGTGGTGTCTGCAGCGTAACTAAGGCTGACAGACTGCTTGCATGTGGGTGGCTGTCTTCTTTCCAGCTGTGACCAGCTGAATTATATCACCTGTCCCACTTGATATATTAGGATATGCTCAAACTCAAGATGCATGTTGCTGCAATAGGGAAATTAATGTCCACCACTGGAGGCAATTAATAATGATTAGGAGCAAACCAGCAGGGTTAAATCTGTGCATTTAACAAAGTGTTCATACAGCTTTTTATACTATACTTCAACCACCAGGTTCTCTCAAATTTCTGCTCCTCTTTGGGTGGGGCTAGGACAACCTTATCTTAATTAATGTGTAAACTTAGTTGAAGTGTCAAAGTTGTTTCAATAAGATGTGTTTATTCATTACTCAATTCCAGCTTCAGACCTAGTAGAACAAAGCCTTAAACACACCCATGTAAAAGAGTCTACAGAAAAAAATGTAAACATTCATCTCTGTGTCCATTTTTATTCAGAACAGCATAGCCCTAGGTATTTGTGTTTGAAGTTGCTGCGTCTCTTTGATTTCTGGACTCCTCAGCTAGTGTACTAAAAAGTGGCAGGAAATTGACACATGGAAAATTTGCAATGCTCAGTTTAGAGCAGCTCCTTAATTGCCATGGAAAATGGTGAGTGATGGGTTAATAATTTCCCTTTTGTGGCCAAAGTGATTTCAGATATGAATATTGGACATCTAATAGAAACAGGATGCTCTTGCATATTTTAAAGCTCTAGATACAGGAAGCTTTGTGGTGTTCAGTGCTTTGTGGACCTCTGTAAGAAGACACTCAGTATTGCCAATTCTAGGTACTCCAAAACTGATGCGGTTTCTTAACACATAAGAATTTCCTCTTGTGCAGTTTTAATAATACTAAGATTCCTTAGTATTCCTGAAATTTAAAGCATACATATAGAGTCACAATTCTTTTATTCTGCCTTCTGATTTTTGATGGCCTTTTTGACATATTCCCACCTTCATCTGAAACTGCAAGGACTTAAATCTTGGTAGGGCAGGCAGGGAGGAGACCGCAAAAGTTTAAGAAAAACATGATGATTGCAATAAGTAGGGAGAGTCTGCAACGGGGTGCATGATGACAGGTGAAGTACTTAATTAACTTCAAAATATATCTCAAGTCAACTTTACTTCTTTGTAGTATTAGGCAAGAATTTTTATCAACACAGAGGGGCAAAGATCATAGATGTCACCAAACCAATGAGTCATCCTTGGCTGTAAGGGTGGGAATGAGGATGATGATGGGGAACCACATTTTAAAAAATATTCATAACTATTCATGTTTGCCATTTTACCTCTATCTTTCCAAGTTTCTTATGTGATAGATAAAAAGGACTCTGGGACTACTCCTTTTTCATTCCTGTGGACTATGGTTAGGTGATTTGTAGTCTCCCAAATAGTTGGCCTTCAGCCATATACTCTGAAACTTCAGGCTTAATATAAATATTATGCAGAAACACTCCTCAAAATAAAAACTTTATAAATTCAGTTCCAATATGCCTCAGAAGTGCTTCATCAGGTGTACACTATCCAAATTAGGTTCTGCATGGGAATGAAAATACAGAAAGTCTTTTGCTACTAGTAGATAAGGGGTTGTACATTTGCTTATCTGAAAGTATAACAAAAGCTTTTTACTGAAGTTAAAAGTGATGCACTGTACCATCAGCAGCATCCCAGTTGTTAAGAAAGCCCCTCTGAAACTATGAAATATCAGATTTTGGGGGCTGTTTTGTTCACTTTGTTTGTTTTCATAGTGGATCAGTACAGTGTCATTTAACTTGCATTCAGTCCTGAATACAGAATTGTCAGACTTTTTTCACTTGCCAGAAAAAATCTACTTCTTTGGTTTTTATGATGATGAGCAAAAGAAGCTGTACAAAATAGATTTCACTGAAAATAATAAAATAGTCAGGAAGGGGAAAGAACCTGTCAGATTACTTGAAACATATCCATTTCTGGAATAGTAATACAGAAACTGAAATAAAAATATAAGAGGAGACCAATAGGCCAGGCTGAATGAGCTAGGCAGAGACAGCAGAAGTGCTCAGCAGGCACGACACTGCTCTCATCAACTTGGCCCAGAAGGAGTATTTGCTATTAGATGTGGACTCCTGCATAAAACATGGTGGTAATGATTACTCTGAACTGGCTCCTTCTTGTGAAGAGAGAATGGCACTGACAAGAAAAATGGGGCTATAAATATTATTTCAAGACCAGGAAGAGAGACCTTGAAGGGATGAGACACTGACCAAAGATATTTCCTTTCCTGTGGCAGGGAGGGCTGTCATGAAGGTTTCCACATTCAAATTGTTGTTGACTGCATGGAGAAGTGATGATCTTTAATGACTACAGTGTTATTTATTGAAGGAGAAATCTACTCTGTACACTGTGCCAGTTCTGAAGAAAGTAACTGATGACAGGAGCTGGGAAAAAAAAAAAAAGAAATTGAAGGAAAGAAAGACACCTTTCAACTGCATGAAAGGAATTCTTGAATTGCTTCAAGTATTCTACCTAATTATCTGTAAATCTAGGTTTCCTTGCTGACATACAGGGCAAACCAAACGAGAAATGTTGTATAAATCTTAACATGGTTCCATGATAATAACGATAATAAAAATAAAAATTAATTCAAAACTTCTGAGGGCAAATTGATCTCAAGGTAGACCTGATTTTTGTGACAGCTATCACCATAAACCCACAGGTTATCTGCTTTGTCCCAGGAACCATATTCTTCATTTGCTGAATTAGACTTCAGTATACAAACGAGAGCGTATACAGGTAGTTTTCTATCTGAAAGTTAATTTTCTCTGCTATTATTATTTGACTTAGCTGGCTTTCAGCAATTATTTATGCAGACCTATCTCTCTAACCTAATCAGTTTCTACACATTTTTTTATGCAGTACTCAACCTTGGGTGGCAAGAGAAAAGCTATTATTTTAGGTGCTGCTTTATTGGACAACAATAACAAGCGTATAGGGAATAATTGCTTAATCTTGTTGTTGGTTTTAAGAGATGAACTGTAGCAGGCTGGACTGGACCAAAGAAAGCAGCTGACATCTGTTCACAGGTCCTCAGGCTACGTTTGCTTGATCTTTCTTTATCACAGTGCCTTGATCTAAGAACAAGGAGTGCTGTGTGCAGCTGGAGGATGGAAACACTGTGATGTTTTTTACTTTGTTCATTGATCTGAGCACTGCTGTACACAGATCTGAAGGGTTCCGGTGTGTTTCACAAATCCCACTGAAATCGACTCTCATTTATTCTCTTATTTGGCTATTTATTGTTACCCTTATTTTCCCCATGGGCCTGGACGTGACACACAGGTTCACACTAGCATTTTTCAAACACTGTGTCTCTGTAGCTGGGTTAATAAAGAGGTGGTCAGCTAGTAGCTTGTTTTAGATTATTTTTTTCTTTCTAAAAATAAAGTTTTGCCAGATGTTTATTTATAAAGCTGGTAGAACAGACTGAGAGTAATTCCAGTTTCTGCAAGTGGAAATTGGAATGCATTATTACTGGGCACTAAATGTTCGGATGCTTTTCTGAGGTCCTTAAATCTATTTCATTTCCGTGTTGACAGAGATATTAGACAGCTGTTGGAAAATCTGTCCCTTCTTTCAGTGCTACAACAAGAAAGCTTTCCATTTAACTGCCAGGGTTCAATAAAGCTCTTTAATGTACTAATCAGTGTTGAGTGAAGAGTAGGAGAGTATAAGAAAGAATTCTTTCACTTCAATTTTTGTGTGAAATTTCGTCAGCTTTTCCAGCCTACCAGTGTCACTCCTAGCCGTGCTCATGATGGCCTGGAGGGTTGAAGCACATTTTCTGCTTGGTTTCCCAAGGGCTGGGAAGCAGTGGGTCTCTTGGTGGCAGATGCAGCAAGGTCAGCAAGAGGTTTTGCTTTCTGCAGGCTTTCAGGATGGAGAGGGAAAGTCTCCCCACTCTGCCCTCAGGGAGGAAAGGGCAATCCGGACTTTTTCCTTCCAGACACACTTTGGGGAGTGAGAAACTATGGTGCAGGCTTTTTTCTCAAAGTGATTTGAGGTCTTGTGCTTTTCCATGGTGTGAACAGCATCCTAGAAGAGATTGCCTTGTGGCCATCTCCTCTCTCACTTGCAATCAAGCGACATCACTATGGAAACCACTTGCATGGAAGAATAACATTAGGGAAGGCAGTCTGTGTTGTTAGCTCTCTTTAATGCAGTATGTATCTTAGTCTTTTCTCCCAAAAGTGGAATTAGTGTCTGGCTCTTCTTTATGGGAGCTCTTCCATCCCAGCTGTTTTGCTTCCCCACTTCCCTAGGCCATTCTTTCCTGACACCTGATTTTTCTTTCTCCTTGGTGTGCTCTCTGAGAGCACTGCTCCCTGGGCATTTTACACTGCCAGCTCTTCCCTCCCTATCTGCTCTTACTCCTCTCCAGCCTGCAAGCTGTACTGACAAGATCCAGGCATGCTGATGGCTTTGACCTCAAAAAAAAAAAAGAGCCCTCCTCTCCTTTTCTTCTTCTTATGGCAGAGGGGCTGAGCAAGTGGAGCATCTCAGTGATGTCCTCTACCTTCTTCCAAGCTGCTTCATTGCAACTTCAAGGTTGTCTGAAGAAAACAAATCCAGGTAACTACCACAGTAGCTGCAGAGAAGGATGTGGCTTCATCTGAGCTTTGAGGCCAGCTTTTTGCAAGGAACTGTGGCCAGGAGGCATTTGCAGTTCCTGCCTCCCAGGGCGTGGAGCTGTTGTAGGGAAGTGCAATTGCAGGTATACACCTGTCTGTCACAGGCCATTGCTAAGATAGTTTCCTATGAGACACAGATCTCATTCAGCTGGCCAGGACCTTAGAGGAGAGCATTTTCTCTCTCTTCAATTACCAGTTGATGCTTAAGTTATTTTGCTTTTTCATATTCCTTATATCAAAAGTTTTTTGAAAGTAGAGTTTTTTACACTGCTCAGTGGCCCTGTTTAGATATAACAGTGTATTGTATGTGCTTTAAAGTACTTAACAATGCAGCCCCCTTGCTTTGCTGGAAAAAAAGCAATTATTCAGAAATACATGGCTGAAAAAATAGGTCAGTGGTGGTGACTACTGAGAAGTAGAGGCCTGACTGACTGACTGACTGACTGGGTTCTCTCCCAACCTTCAGGCCTCTGCAATCCATGACATAGATGCAAGACTCTGTAAAGCTCTCTGTCCCTGGTTCGCTGTTTGTAAAGTATGTATCTTTTTCTTAAGAAAGGAGTAAGAGGGTGTGTAGCTCCAGACTACATCTATGCTGTGCTGTAGATCACTGTGAAGTATTATTTTAAGTACTAAATGTAAAATTCTGTCCTTTTTTGGCATGTGATTTCTTAAGTTCAAAAAGAATGTATAAAGGTATTTTATAAAATTTTCCAGTGGGATGTTTGGCCCTCAAAATTGTAATCTAAACCATACAAGAATGAAGACATATTTTCTGCTGGTGTAGGCAGTAAGCACATGAGCACTTTGGCAAGGGTGTAAATGTTTTGCAATTGTTTTCTATTAAAGTTTTAAAATCAATTTTTCCAATAGCTTTAAATACTTGGGTAAAACCTTATAATAGGTTGGGCAATCATTTTAGCTTTTATAACATAATGGGAATTCAGACACATGATTATGCTAAAATCTTTCCCGCTTGCATACCTCTTACACAGATTACAAAGAGAATGTGTTATAGACATTAGACACATTCTCCCCCCTATAAAATCTAGGGGGGAGACTTGTCATCCCTTTTCTCTAATGCCATTAAGCACAGAGACAGTGATGCTGGCCATTGCTTTGTAAAGGAAAAACAACAAGTTTACAGTTCCTCATTTCCCATGGCAAACAGATTGCTTATTTTAATTTTGAAAATAAAACGATGGAGGCGATGTGGGTCTGTAAATAAGAGTGTGCATCTCAATTTTCTGCAAATGCTTAAGTGGTTTACATCTGTTTCCTCCCAGTTGTATTTCTCAAACATGAATTTCCATTTTAAAAAGAGTCATAAAATCACTACTGTTTCTCTGTGGATCTATTAGCAATAAAATAGCCTACAGAGGTTTGCACAGCCATGGAAAATGTACAGTGATAATAGGCTGTCCTGCTGTTACATGGCTTATGCAAACTTTACATTTATCACTGCGGAACCATCTATCCGCAGGGTTGGAGTACAGCAAACAACTGAATAAAAAAGACCAAAAGAAGGAGGATGATACAGGAAGCTCTATATACACATCATTAATCAGACATGATGAATTCCCAAACTTGAATATATGTTTTCTCAGTGCCAACCAAGAGAAAAAAAAATGCTGATCACAACATGAAATGTAAAACTTTACATAAAATTAATCTCCTGCAAACTCATACTGCACTAAAGGACAGAGAGACAAAGAGAGAGGGGGAACATTCATTATCATATCTGTCTGTTAACTTTCATTTGTAGCACTCCTGCTATCCAAAGACAAGCATCTCATGGAAAAAAAAAAAAAAGTCTTGCAGGCTGATAGTAGGAGCCACTCCACAATTAGCACAAGTCAAGCATCAGCGGTGTAAAAAGGCAGGAGATGCAGCTAGGCCCAGAAGGATCTCTAAGCCACCCACCAAGATAAGAACTCCACTTTCCATTAGCCAGCCATGAAGCCAGCACTGTCTCAGTTTGACATCTGCAACAGAACAGGGATTTACAGCCAGTTTTACTTCAGCAGAAGGTGGCCCCTGGTCACCTAAGTTCAAAAAAAAGCTAGAACTGGCAACACCAGATTTATAGGTGAAGGTTTTCAGAGATTTGCCACCAGAGAATAGAAGCTTCACACTCTTCTAATTTCTGTATGGCCCTGGAAATCCTTGGTAATCCCTGGCCACAGTGTCCATTTGCTAGCTGTGCCTCCAGTGGTCACCAAGACTGGGGAAGCACTGTTTCCCAGTTTGTAACTGGTTACCATCTTCCACAGAAACAGTGGGCTGCAGCTCCTGCAGGAGGAGAACACATAGATTAATCTCTCACCAGAAAGCTTCATTGGGCTGTTCCTTGTTTGCTTCAGTCTAAAATAAATATTTATCAGGTTGAAAGCACCTGGCTGTTCTTTATAGATGGCAGAAAGCAAAAGTAATATTATTGGATGCTTATTTGCTAAAGGGTAATTGCAATCAGAGAAGGAAAAGTGGAAGAGGGGAAAAATAAAAGAGGAAGAAATGTGGTTTCTAGAGGAGTCAGGAAGACTGGTGAGAAATAAAGCCACTGCCCACTTGAATGGATTCCTGCCATTATATGAGCTGCTATCTTCACAGCACGAAAGTCAGAAAAGCACCCAGTCCAAACACACAACATTAATCTGGTTGCCTAAACAGAGTAAAAAGGTGAATGAAGAGAAATGATTCCTCAAGAGAAACACAAGATATATATGAGCTCAGAAAGAGCAATGACTTTTTGTACATTATTTTGGAGTCAAAAGCAAATTGACAAAAGTTCCTTTCTGAAGGTCTACGTGCTAGCTTTTGTATAAATGCATCATCTTTTTCTTTCATCATGAGAAGAATGACAGCAGCTTTTATTGCTTGTAAACAGCATGCTGGAAAACATGGAACAGATCTATTGCTGTGGACTCAGACTTTCATGAAAGTACCTCTGCGGACAAATTTGGTACTGTGAGACCTTTTCAGTGCTTTGGTGGTTTTAGCTGAATATAAGCATGGTTGGAAACCAGTTTTGTGAGCAGAAGCTTGGCTGTTGACTCTTTTAGAAGATGAGTAAGTCTCAGTGATAATAAAATACTTCCACATTTCAAGACCAGCAAAATAACCTCAATCAAACAATTCCATTACACAGGAAGAAGCTACTTCTCTCTGCCCTGTCAGATGATACACTGGTGTTTTTTGTGTGGCTTTAAATGTCTTGAAGGTTTGTCTCTTCAGCTAACTCTTCTGTTGGGGTTAACACACAGTGCGGTTGCTTCGTTATCTCTGGGTATAATCACTGCCCGATGATTTTTAGAAGCAGGGTTACTGAGTGCTGATGGTCTGCAGTCCTTCAGTCTCCTCCTGGAGATGACATTCCTGGGAGGATATTTTTGTTCTGGTGAAGAAGCTTTGGCATTGGAAATTACTATACGAGAAGCCTTTCTAAGACTGGCAACCAAAAAAGGCAGACCTAAACAGCAAAGTAGCGACTGAGTCACAAAAACCATGGTTGCATGACATCTGTCATCAGAGCATCAACAAATGTACAGGACAGTGTTGTTACTTAGTATCTGTCAGTTTTCCATCTTAAACAAAGAGAAATGAGCAAGAGCTTAGCAAACACTTGGGGAGCACAGGACTGCTTTTCAGGTGAAAAAATGGGGTTATGGTCTTGGGCAACAGGATTTTCGACCACTGGCTGGCTTAAGATTCCATACTTGACTGTCATTAAGGCTCAAACTTTGTTAACATGATTGTTACAGCTAAATTCCAATTCAGTTTTCAGTAATAACCTTTTCCCTATCTAACAACCCTCCACAGTTTCACCTGGGTGAAAGGCTGCACCCATCACATTTTGAGCTTTCCTGTGCATGGGCTGAAGATCTCCACAGCTCAGTCCAGAGGTGGCTGCAACTCACATGGGGGCAAAATGATTCACAGTATGCCAAGGCCTGCAGACTCCTCGATGGGGAAGAGACCCATGTACCAGAAGGCATATCCCAAGAGTCCATGGATGCCAGGCAAAAGGCAGAAAGAAGGGGAGAGATCAGCTGTAGGAAGCCCTAGTTTATGACAATGGGCTTGATTTTCTTTATAACTAGTCTAAAAAGGTGATCTCACACTCTGAAGGGAACAGAAGAAGGGACAAGATAAAAAATAGATATCTAGAGCCTGTTAAGCAGTATGAACTTTGGAAAACAGAAGAGGCGTGCACGCTCTTTGCGGCTGAGACTGAGGGCTGCAGATTTATCCATGTGAAGAGAATCTCATCCAAAGAATGCCCTCATTGTTTCAACTTGACTGGAGCTGTGCTGCTGACTTTAGTCATCACAAAAGCCATGCCAGCCCTGACAGGGGCAGTTCATCTCCTGAGCCCAGGTGACTCAGGTAAATACCTGTCTGAGCTCTTAAAATGGGCCTGGCTACAGAATGGCCCATGGAGAGTCACCCTCCACCACAGTGATCAGGAGGAGCTGGTGGGTGAACGTGGTGGATGGAGGATCACCACTCAGAGACATGAGATATTCAACAGGTGACCAGGTCCTGAAATCAAATAATTTCTAAATAGCATCTTTTTTTCTCCCCTTGTTTTCAGCTGTTCCAGCTTTCAGGCTCAAGAAGGCAAGACTGGCAGCCTGATTTGTTGCTCAAATCTGCTTTTTAAGGCCATCTTATAGCAAACATTAGGAAGGCCTGAAGAAGAGAGGAAAATCCTGGCATAAGCACCTTCTTTAGAGTAATTTAAAACAGTGAAAATATGTTACTGCTACTCAACCTAGTTAAAACCCCAGAACTCAATGAACTCCTGCAGCTCCTACTGACAGCAGCTCCATAACATCATCACCGATATGAACCTTAGGACAACACTCTCTCTGTTGATGGCACCCCATAAATAATATTCCTACTCATTACTGAAACCTGAAAAAAACTCCAAGGAGAGAAATGTCATGTGCCTGAATATCTGAAAATAATATCTGAAAACTAATGCTCCTATTTTTTTTCGTGATACCTCACAGTATATTGAAAAGACCCGGTATATGCTGTAAGTGAAGATACCTATAATTTCTTTTCTCCAGGAATCTTCACAGTTTCTACACTTATTGAATGCCATAGAGGGAAGAAACAAGTTTAAAAAACAATTAGTAGGACATGTGGTGCTCATTCTTGGCTGAAACTGCACATTCTCATCTGCCTGAGAATACTCAGCAGTCGTTCATGAAAAATGTTTTTGAACTAATGAGCTATATTTGCATTCCCCTTAGAAAGGATTCAGAATTTTTCATCTACGCTGCACCATGAAAAATGGATGTGTTTTTCACAGAGGTAATTTGAACATAAACCACCGCATCAATGGGAAGACAACCTTTGCAGAAACTTTTTAACTTAGCACATTCCATTTGTTTTCACTGGGGAAGGTCAAACTTATGTGAGAGATGTAAATTTCATGCACAAACCTAGGTGCTGATGAGATTTGTTTTTGTAGATAATCTGCAGCAGAGAAATTTTTCATAATGTCACCGCAAAATAAATTAAAATGTTCATCTTCATATGGCTGGTTCCATTGCATTAAAATAAATGTTGCAAGCTCATTTAATTAGTATAGTTAGGAATGTCTCTTCCCTGCTTCACTGACTCTCCAAATCACAAGTTAATTTGTCAAAATCAGACCATTGTTTTTCCTTCATTCTTCATTACTGAAAAGACAGCCCCATTTAAATAAATGTTTATGCTACAGAGAGCAGAGCAGTGAACAACCCCAAATATTTTTCTAAGCACATGTTGGAAAAGTTTGGACTGCAAAGAGCTGGAGCGTGCGTGTGCATGAGCGTGTGTGTGCATGTGTGTGTGTTGTTATTGGATATCTGACTGGCTGGAAAGGTACAAAATTGAGCAGTCTGCTGTAACTGATGATGTAGTGCACACCATCTCTCATGCCAGCGGCTACATGCACTTGGAAGCAGTTTTCTTCTATGTTTTCAAAGACAAATGATGACAAAAGATACAATCTCTATAAATTACCCTAATCAAATCATTCTCTTCAAGAACTCTTGGTTAATCAATTAGTCAGTGCTCGCAGTTCTTATGAATATCACTTCAGAGCCTCCCATAGCGTTGTTCTCCTCCAACAGCAAATATTTAGAGCATTTTATTAAAGAAAAAATAATAAAAACACAGCCCAACAAATGAAAACAACAGCTTATATAGCAAATAGGCAGAGGACTTCTGCAACCATACAGAATCCATTAACATAAAGTGAACTTTACAGGTATGACTGAGGTAGCAGTTACTTTGTTTGATCAGCTTAGTTATTATTTATCCCAAGGTCTTTTTTGGAGGTCACCTGCCACATATGAATGGAAAAGGCCAGCAGACCATCATCTGAGCCCCATACTATTGCTTTTTTACACTGCATGCCTCAGGCATATACTGCAGTGCTATTCTTTAGCCTTCTCCAAGAAACTTTCAACTTCCCACACAAAAGCTTTTACATCTCAGCACTATATTGCTCCTAACTGAGAGGATGCAAAACAATAGAAGACTCCTGTGATTTTCCTTATCGGGAGGTTTTTGGCTTTATCTGGCATTGGGTTAAGGTTTTTTCTGCTTTGGGGTAGAGATTCTTGCTGTTGATCTGTCTTCTCTAATTTCTTCATGTGAGTTGTCTGTAAAAGGGCAAATCCTGATTCTCCCCACTAGGTTCCTTGGCTTGGCAGCCTTTTAAAATGTCATTCAAAATCTGTATCTAATGTGAGTTTTATGACACTGTGAGGGAGAATCAACTCTATTTTCATTTTCAAGAGCTTCAGGATGAACCTTGTTTCATTAATAAATCATGTCATTAACAGGGGAATTTAATTGCAGTGATACTTCATGAATTCACAGTAAAAGTGTGCTATATATTAGTGGTTGGCATATTGACTTCCAGACATAGAAACTCATGCGAACTGTGAAAAATTGACATGTCCAACTGTTAGCAAAACCCTTCCAAGATCACCAAAGCAGCTGAAGAGAGAGTGATACATTGAGAGCCCTTGTTCAAAGCAAGACAGGACCTGGGCTACATCTTTTAGGGAATGCCAGTGATGCCATTTTTTTACATGACCTCTACTTCACCTCCCAATTTCCACTTGTAGCAGACCTAAGCATCCCAGAATAGGGAGAGCAGCTGTCATTAGGAGCTTTGGCTGGCCCAGGTTTCTTCAGGCCACAGGTCATGTCCCAAGGCTGGATTAGCTGTATAGCAGGACAGTTTTGCCCTGTGTCATGCCCCAGGGCTGGGGCATCTCTCTTGCCATAATGGCCTCTTTTGAGGCAGACTGGAGATCTCACTAAGAGCAGAATGGTCTCTGTAGCCAGTCTGTCACCTTACTGAATTGATGCTGGTTGCATCCCTTTCCCACTACAGCTCCACAGAAATCCCCATGTGTATCCAACAGTCCAAATGTCCCCTAAAATCTCATATGTACTCCCAGAAAGGGACTGTGAAGAAGTGAAGAAAAATTCCCAGCTTTAGGGTGGGTTGGTGTCCATGAAAGCTCTTGACTCTTGAGGCTAGACAGAGGGGAAGACAAAGAGCTATTTTAGCAATTTGTCCCACCCCTTGCGCACCCGTACACCTATGGCATAGGGAGTAGAGGCCTTACCCTTTCCCCCTGCCACATGGAGAGTAGACATATGCACTGGAAATGATGAATCATTGACAGGAGGCACAGATGTGCCTTGGAGTCCTCCCACTCTACCATTAGTTGCCCAATAAGTTGATGAGGAGTGTCCAGGTGGAGGAGACATGCCCTCCCTGGACCAGCTGAAGGCCATTTCCACTTCCTCAGTTCTCTGGAGGAGAGGGCTACAGGATGATCTGAAATTCCTTCCTTTTTCTCATATATAGCCATTTGGTATGTGACTGCTCTAGCAGTACAGCAGCAGCATAAGTCTAGAAGAATTACTGTAAAAGAAAACAACAGCAGGTTTATTATTCTTTGACTGATTATTTTGTATAGGAAATGTTTTGAAAAGTACTAACCAAACATGAATTCATGAGACCTGGTTCTCTTCAGCAAGTCAGCTACTGTAGACTGATGAAATCAGTAGGTTTCAATTTGTATAAAAAGTTTCAGTCAAAGAAGAAATACAAATCTGTACACTCAAATAGCTCTTATACAGCTTGAGCACTGCCAACTCATGGTATTTCGGGTCTTTTATTTTGAGATTTTGATTTTGGAATCAAGAGATTACACAGGAATCATCTTAAATCATTCCAACCCCCCCCCCCCCCCCACCCCCCACCCCCACCCCCCCCCATATCCAAAATAAAAATGTCCATAAATAATCCTGTTGACTGCAGAGGAAAATATGAACTGAGTTAATCTTAAAAATTGAGAAGCCAAAGGACAAAGTTAAGCACTTCATTTCTAGCAGTCATTTTTAGCAGCAATGCTGCCTTGTCTTGCTGCGATAAGAATCATGCCTGGAAAATGGGGGAGGTAAATTCCACCCACAGACCAGGTCTGTGAGGCTGGACCTGAGTCTGTTTGGGGTAATGAAATAAAATTTGGTAGTAATAAGACTTTTCACAGGGGAAGAAACATTCACAAGCTCATATCCAAAACCTCTTGTGCTTCTCCACCCACACTGAAGTTACAGACAGCATTTGTTCAATGGTAAGAAAATATGAAGCATCTTCAATCAGGCAAACTAATCTGCTTCCCTCTTTTTCTCTTGGAAAGGAGCAAGCCAGAGAGCTTGGTTTTGCTTCAGGGAATGGATTGCATCAGAAACTCCAACAAGATCTTTCTGAAGAGAAAAATATTCCATGAGTCTTCTTTGTTGTAAGTGCCTTCAGGACTAAGCTATGCAAACAGAAGTTGTATCACCATCCACAGATAGTGAAAGAGATGCAGTGGTCTCCTAAACAGACTTGTGCAATAAAAAATGACAGGAAGGAACATGAAGTGTAACCTTGTGCTGCAGAAACCCATCTTGTCTTTTAAGAGCCTATATATGGTGATAACTGTCTTCTTGCTATTATAAAAGTTCTCAAAACAATCCAATAACAATTTATCATGTTCATAAAAGTTGCAGATCAGAGAGGAGGAAGAAGGGTGTTTTTCCAGGGTTTTTAAGGCTTTTGTTGAGGCATCAGCCATACTTCTGCTTCACATAAAGGTGTCCCAAAGACTGACAGAAGCAGTTCTGATCAATTAATTTCTTTCTCTCTCCGTGTCTCTCTCTCTTTCTCCTTTTCAAGTTGCATCTGGAGATCATGGTCTTTGAATATTTTTAAAGTGGAGAAATATACACCAGAATGGTGTGTTGTTCACAGGCTTTCATGAAAAATTCATCAAGAGAACATTTGCAGAGAGATTTGTGCAGGAAGGACTGTGAAGACATGGGATAAGCCTAAAGGTTAGGTTACACTAATATTTATGCTCTGCATTTAGTACTTATATCAGCCTCTACAAAGATGCTACAAACTTCTCTGAATCTGACTCTGCTACAGTTCATCACACCAAATGTTGCTGCTGTCACTATATTCCTTTTTATTTGCTACTTGGGAGCCATCTCCTCTTCTTTGTGGAAAGCAGTGCTTCATACCAAAGACTGCCACAAGAAGAAAGCCAAGGCTGTACAAAAGGATCTTACTAAACTGCTTCACTAAGAAAACCTGAGTTAAGCTCCCAGTAATGAATACATTTATTGGGTAGACAGTAAAAAGTACTGGAGAGTTAAAAATAAATTCTGCATTATTTAAACTTAATTTATGAGCAGGAAAATAAGCCCTCTCTTCTACTATTAATGTTTTTTATCTGGGCCATCAAATGTCACACCCTACTGATTTTGGATGTAAGGTCACTGGAAACAACATATCAGTGGTGTCAGCAATACAAATCAACTGAAATTCCCCTAAAAATAAAAATGTCAGGAGTAAAATAATAGGCAATAGTTATTTCATGGTATGAAAGGCTTGTAATATATCAAGAGTTCACCTTCTTCTATCTTTATAATATATCACTTTGAACGTTAAGTATACCTCCATTTCATATGTTTTAAATATAGATAATGTATCTAGCTAAAAACAACACTCTCAAAGAAAAGTGCACCAAAATGATTGTTTAGGTTTGCATCCACTTTTTGAAATGTCTCCTAATTTATAGCAAATGATGAAGCAATAACCCTGTCCATAAAAAGGCAGCGTGGTGCACCAGCTGATGCTTTCTAAGAACATATTTCTGTGTTAAAGGAATATGGAAATATAAAATTGATTTGGGCTAATGATTTTAGCAAGAAGTAGAAGAAGGGGAGTCCTTCACTCTGGCTGACCTTTCATTTGGCCCATGAAGACAAGACCCTGACTAAACCAAGCATTGCAAGAAGCACTAAAAAAATGCCATAGAAAGGCAACAAGCAGCACATATTTGTGAAAATTCCTCCTTTGAAGTTTCTGTACAGATGAACACATGTGTCTGGTAAATTGTCTTTAGTACAAGCAGGGATTTCCTTGGGCTATTTGTGACTGTCATTAAATGGCTACCAGAAAACAGGTTACTAATTTGGCTTGGATCACCATGCTGAATTAAAACCAAGCATGCTAAATATTACACTGCACTGCATGTGGCACGCACAGGGAATTAGGTGCTATAAATCCATGTTATATGGACCTAGAAACATGAATCTGCACACCCAGTTCAGATGCAGTTTGGTTTGTGATCAATAGCCTGCCAGTGCCTGGACCTTTTGTGTTTACATGTAACAAGAAGAGGCTGGGGACAGACTAGCTCAGAGCTGTCCCATCACTTACCTCTAACAAATCTGGCCCCACATCCATGGAGTTTCCAGGACTGCAAACCTCACCTGACCCCTGAACACTCTTTTAGGGAGTTCAAGTCCTTGATCCTTGTAAGACCAGGAGCCTGGAGCCCTCATACCCATCCCCAGCACTACATCTTTTGATGCTCACCCAATGAGCAGAGACAGCATCTTCTTTCCCAGAGCGGGGCTATGGGCTGATTTCTCCAGCTTCTCCCTGCTTTTGTCAAACTTGTGACTCTGCTCCATTTTTCCCCTCTGACAGGTCTTTTGTCTGATTTGTGTGTGCCACTTCCATTTCATTTTGACTTCAGAAAAGAGAAGGAAGTGCCTTCACTGACAGAACATTGCTACAGAATTTTGCATCTCCGTTGTGCCAAGTCTGGCAGAGATGGGAAACAGCCCTACCACAGGTTGCCCTGTGGTCACACAGAGGTAGTGCACGGCTATTTGGGATTGCTTTTAAATCATTTGGTGTCAGCTAGAATTCTTTTTTCCTCATAACACTCTTTGTATGTTTGGGTGATATTTGTAGCAAGTGTACAAGGTGAGTTATTGCTGTTGCTGAGGTGACAGTCAGGATGGCAAAGAAAGGCAACAAGAAAAAGTTGTTCTTACAAGACATGATGAAATTAAATCCTTTTAAGATGGGATGAACATCAGAAATGCTTCCATTAAAAGCTTCCATTTTGAAATGAGAAAGAAAACTCATAGGCCTGTGGGAAGGCAGGGTACTTATAGAATGGGAAAAAACCCACATTGCAATTAGTATAAACACTTATTGTAAAAAACAGCTATGACTGTTAGAAAACATTTTTCCGAGATTCTACTAGTGTTTCTCTCATGAAGCTTCCTTAGAGTCCTTTCCTAGACAAGGCAGCATGCTCAACCATCATGTTCTTCTTGCAATAGCATTCCACTTTTTGTTCAGGTTAAAGTTGTGGGCGCCCAATGCTACACAAATGCTCAACATGAAGATGTGTTGGTGGTGAAACATGATGTATTCAGATAGGCAAAACCTGGTAAGTTGAGGATAAATCATACTAGCCAGTGTGTTGCTCTCACAAGACTGATACATCATCACATCACTGCACAGACCCAAAGGTTTGCCACCTGGAAGTGTTGGAAAAGGAGGATGCAGTCTTGAAGGTAGGAGAGATGTCAGCAGGAAGGTGACAGTTCATTTCTGCTGTAGATGAAGCCTATGAAACAGATGCTGTAAAAGTTTTTTTAGAGAGTTTGGAAGCACTTTGGAAGTAATAAGAGAACTGATTTCCTGTCTATGTTTTGTGAGAAATACATTACCATAGATACATGATTCCTGGCCAGCAGTTTTCCTATTCCTAGTTTTTTCATTCCATTGAGTCAGCAGTTTTCTCTAACAAGAGGTCTTGAGTTTCACAGGAGTGGCACATTCTAGCTTGAACCAATAAGCTGTACTCCCAAAAAGAGAGATCCTGGAAATACTTTAAATTTTTTATCATTCATGCCATACAAGAATCAAGTGACTTTGATGAATTGTGCATATCATCCTTTTCATTCTCTGTAGCACTGCCAAAATATTGTCCTCAGCATGGAAAAAGTGAAATGTATCTGATGAACATAGCTTCACTGTGTCAGGAACTCTCTGTTGTTCGTTGTTATGATGGACTCCTCCATTTCTGACTCAGATTATGGTTCTACCTGTCACCTGCATTAACCAGCTGAGATCTCATCAGGAAAGCTGATCTATGAAGCTGAGGTTATAGTGAATGCTACTTAACCTAACAGCCGGTCTGACAAGTTTTTAAATATCTTTTAATATTTTCTCTCCTGTTGTGTTTTCATTCACATGGTGCTAATAGCAGCTGAGTAGCAGCAGCCATAGAGATAGGAGTGAAGCCTGTGTTTTCCTTCTCTGCAGTATACAAACATATTTAAACTCCAGAGGAAACTGTGAGACAGTTTTGTTTACTCTGCTTGACCTGCAAACAAATCCTTTCCCCATACTTTTAGCAGTAAGACATTTGAAAATCTATTTATGGCACAAAATCTGAAGTTACCCACGCTGGGAGAAGAAACCCTTTATTTATCTGCAGTAGGTTCAAGAGCAGTGCAGACAGACAAGGTCCAAGCTGCTCCACAAACACCTATCAGCCTTGACCTGCAAAAACCAATCATGGGTCTATTGTGTTTGTGTGATACAAACCCAGTGCTTCTTTCTTGTAGAAAGTAAACTGAGATGACTCAACTGACTTCAGTTGGTAATTCTCTCAGCAATCGGATCAAAATGATTAATGGTCATTCTAGCCAATGCTGGATTTAATTCAAGGTCATTGAAAAAAAAAAAAAAGATAAAAGGTCACTTTGCTGACCAACATCTATTTATCTATGGATTTTTGTTATTAAAGGAATTAATCTGATAGTGCTTCCATACACAGCACATTAATTATTTATACATTTGATACAAAATTACTTCATAACAAAGATTAAGATTGAGTCCTAAATTGCTTACATGGGACACAGAGATTGAGTCCTAAGATGAGCCTCATCTAGATTGACACACCTGAATCCAAGTTTAAAAATGTGGGTTTAAATGTGCACTGAGCCTGCTACTATATACAGCCAGACCAACTTACACCAAATGCCGCATGCATTGGCTAAACTGAAGTCAAAAAATAAATCTTGCCTTGAGAAAACACTTAGCTTTTGTCACATATTTATTGGAGTATCTGTTTTCAGGAAGGTTTAGACCACGATCCTTCATTTTGAGATTTGAAGTGACAGATATTTGAAACAAATACTGATACAGCAATTTTATTCAGTCTCTGGAAGTTTGAGAGAAACATTCTCAGCCTTCAGGCAGTGAATTTCAGTCAGAAGTAATTTCTAATGTTGCTTTGTCCTATTACTTGTAAATTCAATATAATTAGAAGCATATTCAGTTCATTACCAATTTGAACTATTGTCCAGGTTTTTTTCAGTTTGTTGCTTTTTCAAAGCACTTTATTAAAAACTTGTTTTGCTGTCATATATTTTAAAGGGAAATAATATCTCACAACTAATCATTTATTAAGATAATGCAACCACAGAATGCAGAAAAATAACGATGTAACCTCACTAGAAACAGATGGAGAGTGAGAAATAACCTTTGCTTGGTTGCACATTAATATTTTGAACTTACATATGAAATATGTATTAGCTGCATGTTCATCCCAGGAGTGATAAATACAACATTAGATTGAAAAACAATTATTTTTCCTTGCTTTTGGGCATATAGTACCTTATTACCTAGACTCACTATTGTTTCAAATAATGCCTTCTGAATTTCACATGTTTTGCACTTCTCATAAAAGCCTATAATGAGAGATAGGAAACCTGAGCAAAATGTGAAAGTCATTTCACTGTGTTACTGCTATTTTGTTCTTTTCTTTCTGCTGCCTCATTAGGCCAATTCTCAGAAATGACACAGCAGAGACCAGTGGCTCCCATTTTTAGTGGTGGACGGTGGGCAAGAACAATCTTTCACAACTGCAGACCGTGCCTGCCCAATACAACACCCTTAGGTGTTGAGGGGAACTTCTACATGGATTAGGGAGAAAAGAAGCATTCATGTATTTGTCATGTACAATGCCCACATTAGAAACCATGCTTGAAATCTGTGTCACAGGGCTGAGACTTCTGCAGCACACCTTATCCAAAGGTGTCTTTGCTTTGCCTGGGGTTGCAGCAGGTTAGGTGCTGGGACACTACTGACAGGACTGTGCTCATTGCTTGGCACAGCCATGCCCCAGGGACATTTGCCTTGATGAAAAACAATGAGTGGGGATTTTGAATAAATCCCCCAAAAGGAATGTTAAAAACATCCTGATTCATGTTTTCAACTCCTAAGGGATGACTTTGAAACACAAAGAGAGTTTGGGCATGTAAGGGCAAAAGTATCCCCAAAAGCGATAGTTGGACCTTGGTGCGAGTTCTGTATGGAAGAGCTGCTGTTCCTATCAAGTCTTGCTGGATTTGTGCCAGCACCATGACAGCTTCTAACTGGAAACCCAAGGAGAGGAAAAGCTCTCTGAACTGTTCTGTGGTATCACTACACACTCCTAATAGCACAGCAGCAGTTAAGAAAACCAGTCCTTAGAGCACTCTTGCAGACCCTCAGGTTTCCCAGCACATCTCTCAGCAGTGAGAGCCTAGCAGTGGCTCATCCCTGCTCACTGTCTGGGGGATTTGTGTGCTGTAAGTGCAGGTCAACAAGAGAAAAAAATGAGTCTTCCAGTAAACAACAATAAAGGGAAAGTCTCTGAAGTGCAGGCTCAGAAAGACAGTCTCCTAGGCAGTCTTTAATAGTATTAAATGACTATATAGTTATTATTTATTCATTTCACTCTTCTTACAGGCAGCATCCCTCAAAAATAAGTATTCACCTATCTATATATGTATGAAAGCTTTTTGTCTTTGCTTTTCACATGCTTTGTCCTTTGCTTATTTTCTTTACCATTCTACTTTTTTTCCAGATGAACCCAGGCAGATGCTCTGGAGAGCTAAATAAGGATGGCAAAATTTGGTAACAAAGGGATGAAAACACAAAGCCTGAAGAGATGTGAACACAAGGACACTGCTCTCAACCTGCTCTGGTTGTACATTTTGGAGAAACAGTAGCATACAGAGGACTTGTACTGAAGTTTTGGGGTTTTCAGATGCCCTTAGCTGCCCAAAACTCACTGACTTTTGACTACAGTGTTTGCTGCTTAGTATTTTATAGGCATGTAAATATCCAGCAGACATATACATGACTTTCAGTCCAAAATAGGGATCTCAAGCAAGTTCTTAGTGGTCCCTGTCTCTGTTGTGCTTGTTGGGGTGGGGAACCCGTGCTTGCCATACCTAGTGGTTCATAAATCCAGGCTATTTCCAAATGATTAGCAAGATACTTCACTTGGCCTCTGCAAGTTCTTAAAAAGCCTTCCTGCAGTGGTGAAACACAGTGACCCAGCGGTGGGAATCTTGAGTTCTTGTTGCCCTCAGCATGTCTCTCTCATCCAGGGAGAACAGCAATCTGCCACTCAAGCAATCCAGCGCTTTGTTCAGACACAGGCATGTCCCTGAGAGGGCTAAAAGGGTTGACAGGACAGTGCTAAAGGCATTTCTGCAAGAGTAGTTACTACTCGAATCTTTTGGAAACCACAGCACACAGATAAATCAATCACAGACTAACCACAGCTGGCAGTAGATACATTCACACCTCATGAATGCAAGTGAATTGTCTTCTTGTTTTGTAATTCAGTTGTTTAGTCCCAAGAACAGTTTGCCAGTTTGAATCAGAGCAGATTTCTGTAACTCAGCACTGCATGTCACAGCTCGAGTGAAATAAATGCTCCAGTCTTCTTTGAACTTCTGAGTATTTTGACCTTCAGAACTTGTACCATGAATTTTTCAATTAACTAGCTCATAATTAAATCAACTGATTAAATAAAGTTTTAGTTGATAAAGTACCACTATGCATTCAGATGGCACAGGAGTTTTAATGATATGTAGATTGTCCCTAAGAACGGCTCAGAAAGAGAATCCATCCTCCTACACAGCTTCATGGGTCCCTTCTCACCACGCAGCCCCCTTGCAGCCCACGAAAATGAAGCACAGTGGCCCTGGAGACAAGGATTCAAGGCGCTTTGTCTCTGCCCTTGGCTCCACAGTCCTGCTGGCCACACTATTTCTGATACAAGCCAGGATGTCACTGGCCTTCTTGGCACTTGGGCACATGTTCAGCTGCTGTCAACCAGCAGCCCAGGCCCTTTTCCATCAGGCCCCTTTGCAGCCACTCTGCCCCCAGGCTGCAACTGCATAGGGTAGTTGTGACCCAGGTGCAGGGCCCAGCACTTAGATGCCCTCTCCTGTTTTTTCATTTGCCTTTTGAGCTGATTTCTGAATAAGTAGACAGCTTGCCTAAAATATTATAGATGCCATTAATTGCTCTCTTTAATGGCAGCAACCTCCAGAGTTCTCAGTCTCACTGGACACAGACAGCAAATGGTATAGGGTGGGAATTTTCCATGTAATTATTGCAGGTATATCAAGATCAGGCTACCCTAGTCCTCCCTTGTGCAAAAGAACCTTTCCATTGCATATGAATTTCAGCTGGCTTGGGATCACTACCAGACTGCACCAGGAAAAGCTGCTTGACTTAGAGGTGTCATTTGATGTATCCTTTCCCATCCATTAAAGGTCGGCATCATGACAAAACACAACAGAAAACATGTTCTTGAACAATAGAAACAAAGTACTCAGTATTTTTCTAAAAGTTCCTTAGGCCAATTCCTCAACACAAATCTTTCTTTCAAATGTAGGATACAATATGCCATATGAAACAGTACCTACTGCTGAGTCTAAATTTAGATTCTCCTCAGAACTGGAACTATACCAGAGAAAAAAAGCATTTAACAATGGTATTTATTTAATTTGACATATCCCTCTTCGAATACTTCCCTTGCAAAATCCTTTTGTGCTCTTTTAAGTAGGACGATTTCTTCTCTTCGTGTAATTCAATCGTGGCATAAAGTGAGAGCTACCCATTTAAAAATACACATATGCACAACTTGAAAGATAACAGAAAACAAGTCTCAAACAACCAAACTGCTTATTGTTGCAAGTGGAGAGTAAGAGGGAAGAGGGAAGAAGAGGGAGGAAAGTAAAAATGCTAGAAAGTAAAAAAGGGAAAGGAAAAATTTGTACAACATTTTTCTAATTATTCTCAAGATGCATTTAATATTTACCACATTGTCAATATTTTGACACTGTCACTTAAAGTGGTAACGTTTGGTTTCGTTTTGGGGGGTTGTTTTTGCAGACCTGTCCTCTTGCTTGCTTGTCTTCTGTCAGTATTTCTTCTGTATTTTGTTTTACTTTTGTAGAAATATACAAATAGGAGCAAGATTCACTGCTACTTCTACCCAAAGTAATAACGTCAAGTTTTGGACATGAGACCTTGCTCCTCTACAATGCACTGTAGTGGTGCTGGCAACAGATAATAGGATGAGAGGAATCAAAACCAGGCTTCTTAGAATCTAGCAAATGTGCTTAATAACAGAAGAGAATCCAAATCTATAAACTAATTCATACCCTGAAATGGCACTAGGCGGAATATTTTTTAAAACATTTTCAAGATGTATTACTAGATTTTTTAATTCCTGAATTGTGCCTATAAGACATTTGTTTGATTTAGTGCCTAAAATAAACTTCTACTACTTTTTATTCCTGCTAGTACTGAAACAATTAACACAACAAAGGGAAAGTGTATGAAACTCCCCACCAGCCCACCCACCAACACATCTCTGAAGTGCACTCCCAGCTTAGTAGCCCAGTTTTGCCCTTGGCTTCATAACTGCAGTTCTGTGAGTAGATGTCTCCTACTTCCTGCAGAAGTGATGCAGTTTTGGTCTGTGTCAAGAGAAGGAGACCACAAATTGATTTTCCAAAACTGTGGCAGGTAAGTACTGGGATATAGAGACATTGGTGGATCTCAAGTGAGTATTTAAACAAGTGATGAAAACAAGAGATGTCAGACATCACACAAGTTCTGAGCAAGATATTCAAAAGGCAGATCATTAGATGATGGTGCATGTGGAAGGCGAGACCAAGGAATCAAAAAATTATTAAAAGACCACTTAATAGAGAAGCAAAGAGACACAGGCTTGCCCCACTGGAAAAAGGGAGGATTATGAATAGAAAAATTATGAGAGCAGCCCCAAAGACTGGAGAAAGAGGCAGCAGTCAAATAAAGAACACAGGTGATCCGCGGGACAGTGTAAAAAGAAAAAAAGAGAAGCTGCAGGACTTTTTGCTCACCTTAGGAAGAGAAAGGTCTTTGTGACCCATGAGTTACATTAAGAGCAATTTGGAAGACTGGTCAAAATCAGATTTAGACAAGAGAACAGCTACTGGAAGCAGGCACAAGGGTGTGCAGCAGGGCTAGAGAAGACCCTGATTAGAAAGAAACACAACTGACCCTGTCCTTCATGGCACTGTCATAGTCACATTAGAGGTGATCAGGGATGGCTTCCAGGTGAAAGTGCAGAAATGAATGAAGTTACTGGAGTCCTTCAGCAGGCAAAGAGCAAAGGCAGGACTCAGGAGGTAGGATAAGCATGTGGGCCAGTACCATGAACAAGGTTCTGGGATGTGTGAGCCCCCAAAAAGGGGTTCACAGTGTAAGGACTACTCTCAGGAATGAACTCCCTGTGGAGAACTCATAGGATTGCACTTGCATGACTGATGAAAGCTTTAAACATGAAACAAAGGGGAGAGGGCTGGGATATTCAATCTCTATGCCTGATTCTAATGCAAGGCAAAGAAGGAAAATCAGATAAATGAGATTATTGTAATGGGTAATAGGACACGGAAGGGGAGAGGAATAGGCAGCAAGAGAATACGGGAATAATATTGAAGAGAGGAATAAATGTTTGTGTGATACATTTAATGAAATTTGCTATTTAAAACTGGATTAAAACAGAAAAAATCAAGAGAAATGCTGTGCATTAAGACCAGATACATATAAGAATGAGAATCTCTGGTGCAGAACAAAAGAAAAGGGTATTACAAGAACAATAGAAACACACTGGAATAGTAATCTTGCCTCAAACACAGGCTTTGAAAGAAATGCATTATTTAAAAAAGAAAAAAAAAGGTAAAAGGCACTGAGGTAGCAATGCTCATTAACTGATGAAGTAGACTGAAAAGAAATAAGAATTGATTGCTTCAGTAAAACCCAGAAACAGCCTAAGTCAAAAATCACTTTTGGAAAGCCTGAAAAGGACAATCTATGGGAATTAAAATAGTGTCTGCCACTCACTGTAATGGCTGGATTTTGTTATGGCTGGATATCAGCATCTTACTCCCAGAAACTAAGAAAACACATCACTAGAAAAATTTCAAATTCACCATGCAGTAAGCAGAGCTTCCAAATACAGAAGGACAAACCATCTATTCATGAAAGGGAGACATTTCTACATCAAGTAGTCCCAGGCTCTAGAGCAACATCACATCAGCTACAGTTCTGATAAGTACCAAAACACTTCAAGCTACCTACTTGTAGCATAGAAGTTTGGTCTAAATGACCATGGGTTGATTCAATCTTAAATAAGCAGAAGGACAAAAACAGGCCTAGACCCATGATCTACAATTTTAAACATAAAATATCCAACAAGACAGAGGTAAAATCTAAAGACCTCTAGAATCTGAAAGTAGTAAGGATTTGACCTCAAAGTTACAAAAGATTCCAATGAATTTTCAACCCCATCCCACCCTTGCCACACACAGTAAGGGGGAAAAAAATCATTGTGGAGTAGGACAAATACTCCCTCACAAAAAGAGATGAGAAAAGACACCAAAAGAAAAAGCTTATCAGCAAAGAAAAGTTTAACATCAAGAAGTGCAAGACAGAAGTACAGATGGGTAAGACTCTTGGTGGGAGAACCTGCCAAAGAAACACAAAGTGAGTATGCATCAAAATAAATGAATCCATGGACAAACAAATACAAATATTGCTGAAGTGGGTGAGGAGCAAAACACAAGAAAAGTGAAGAAATGTATATATTGATTATCTCAGTAAAGGCATGTAGTGATAGGACAAAGGGTAATGGCTTTAAGCTGAAAGAGGGTAGGTTTAGATAAAATATTAGAAAAAAATTATTTGCTGCAAGGGTGGTAGCACACTGGAATAGGCTGCCCAGAGAATTTCTGGATGTCTTATTCCTGGAAATGTTCAAGACCAGGTTGGATGGGGCTTTCAGCAACGTAGTCCTAATGGGATATGCACCTTCCCACTGCAGGGAAGTTGAAACAAGATGATCTTTAACGTCCCTTCCAACTCAAACAATTCTATAATGCTTAGGAGAAGCAAGAATTTGAAGCTGGCCCTTGCAGAACAAATATCATGCAAACAGGAAGAGACAGTGCAAATTTCCCAAAACACAATCCCAGTTCTGTTCTGTGAGTGCAGACAGGAGGAATCACACACACTGGGAGTGACCATTAGCCCCTGTAGTGTTTTGGGACAAGGATGGTGTTTATACTGTGTTTGTGCAGTGATTAAGCAAGGAGGCATAGAGCTTCGACTCCAATTTCTGAATGCGACTGCAGTAAGTACAGAAATTTTTTTAAAGCACAGTTTTGGGCCTCAACTACTTTTCACAACAAGCATGACAATGTGTAACAGCAGCTACCTCTATCACTGTGGGACACAGGGTGCTGATTCAGGCTTCCTCCTGGGAATAAGGATTCTATGGCAAAGTGCAAGAAACAAAATAATATGCCTGGTTGTAGCCAGGGCAAACGCCATCTAAGAACAGCTTCTGTCACCATGGCATGCCTGCTCTGTCTGGGAAGGATCTGGGATGACCTGTAAAGCCTGAGTCAGTTTTCCATGCTACACCCTCTGAGGGGTTGGGGTTGGTGAACCCCACTAAAGAGCACCGGGCCCACCTAATGAGGGCAGGCAGTATCCCAGGGCTGAGAGTAGCCTTGTGAACCCACTGAAAAGCAAATGATGTGGTCAGCAGTGATCTGCACTATTCATGCAAGGGATGGCAATCCTTTGCAATCCTTCATCAGTCCTTTGATGGCTCCACTGCTATCTCCCAGTGCCACTGGGGGTTTTTGTTCCATTTTTGTTCTACCACTGCTACACGTGTGCTGGAAATGGCTGCCCATTGTGTCACTACAACATGCTATGGCATGTGACAAGTGTTCCCAATAACATCTCCCTAGAGAACCCAGAATTTCTTTTTTGGGGTTACAGAAACTTTTAAAAACATCAGATGTCACACAGGGCACACGCTTTCCCCAGTGTGAAAATAATGTGTGTGGCTCTGCTCCTTCAGGCGACTTCTTCGTGCATCAGGTAAATGATGAATTACCCTGTCAGTCAGAGCTCTTCCTTTCAGGGAGATAAAGAGCATGTGCCTGAATAGAAGTTACTTGGTGTTAGCTGCCACACAGCCTCATGGATGGATGTGACAGGTTGCTTCTGTGGCATACAGTCCTGGGAGATGACCCTTACATTTGGTGTGGGATTCTGTGAAGTGCTGCAATACAGTGACCAGAACTAAAGTTCGACCTTCTGAGCATCATCAGATCTAACCAGAAAGATTTTAACCTTCTTGTCATCATGACACAATAGCCATGAGTGTAGTGAGCCTGGTACAACCAGGTTGGTCCACTGCCAATGAGTGTGAAGTATATTTACAACATGTGGGTGCCTACACCAAAGAGTTTGGAACATAAAGAAAAGCTGCACAAGTCCAACTTTATTTTTTACTGTACTGTCTAATAGATGCTCTGTCAAGTTATACATTTCTTGCTGTGACAAATTATTCCTCTTCTCCTGACAGGACCTCCAGCTGAGTCCGCTGTGCTCAATTAGGAGAAAATGCATATTTTAATCCACCCCATGGTGTAGTAACATTTCACTCTGTGGCCTTGGCAAAGGCATCACTTAACTATTTCTGCAGTGGTTTCCCATGCAGCACATTATTATAATGTCAGCAGCATTTCCGTCTGTTCTAGTTTCCCTGGCAATACTCCCCTAGGCATTGAGATGTGGACAATTAAAGACCACTTCATCATTTTGGAACCAATGATTTCCTTACCCTGATACAGTTCATCTCTACACATCAGCTGCTCCTACTGTCACAACCATCTTTGCTTTTCCAGGCTGCTGCAGTCTCTTGGTAAGTTCTTGTGACCACCCTCCACTGATGGACTGGCAAAAGGTGATCCTTTACCCTTCCCAAAACAGTGCATCAGGTCTGTGTCCTCCGTGGTAGTCATGATCACCTCCAGATCTCCTCCGATCTCTAGCAATGAATGGAGACATCCTCAAAATCCCTTAATCATAGAGTGTCTATATTATATAGAAAAATGCACCCTCTTTCCAATAAAACGTCAGGACTTCTGTGAAATGTCTTCTAATTTTGTAGTCACACTTGAAAACTACCCAGGCATGACTCAGAAGTCATGGAGAGTTGATGAGATGGGAATCCACATGACATTACTTTTATGGTGCAATATGGCTCTCTTCACTGTTTGCAGGGAAAACAAACAATTAACAGTTATTTGTGGGGAAAAAACAGTCCAGAGAGAGGAATAAGCTGCACAAGGGAAAAAAGAAAAAAAATTGAAAAGAAAAAAAAGTGGAACAGTCTTTACAAGAAGCCAGCATCTCTGTGGAACTATTCAGTCATGCTGGTAGATTCAGGATGAGGTCTGCCCAGATGGATGGCATTGCTCTTTTTTGACTGCTTCCAGGCTATTTTTGGCCCATTGAGTCTCAGAAACACTTCTAGAGAAGTCTTTAATTTCAAATTCTGATTTGATAGCCTTCCAATGTTTTTGCAGAGGATCTTCTCACTTGCTGTTTTCTTACCTGCAACCAGAGGTTTGATCATTAAAAAAATCTAGTTTGCTCAGAACAAACTAAGAGTCCCTGATGTATTCAGTAGCCTGAAAATCCCATTAATTATTTGAAACCTCGGTTAGCTGAATTAATTCAATGTCTTTGACTCAACTTGGATAACAAAGGTTTGACTGCATTTCTCTTTCTTTTATGTGAAGTGTGCTCTCTGGTACTACTTACCCTATTAAAAATATATCTTGCCTTTTAATCAGCACAAGCAAAACAAAGATAAGCCTGTTGAAAAGGGCTTTGAAAAGCCGTTAAAGTAGCAGAGGAATTATGTGCAAGTCTGTAGAGTGTATTTATGGTTATAAAACATCATATAAAAATTTAATTGGTACCTATGAAAGACACCAGCAGCTGTGTTGAGAGGGTTCTCCACAGAACAGCTCAGCAAGGCAGCAGTAGAAAAACTGGTTTTCTTCTCAATATACTGGAAGCCTGTCCTGGAACTCAACTTCTAAATGGCCAAACCTACTTGGTCCTTAACTTCTCTGGTGTGGCCAGCCAAGGTTAGCCACGAAAAGGGATCAATCAGATCAAACACCTCCGGTTAAAGTTTCAAGGCTTTGTGTTAGCAAAGGTAGCCAAAGCAAGGAAACCAGGTCAGTTTGAGATTAGGATTGCTGTACTAAAAACCTCTCACATTCATCACAACACATCTGCAAGTCAGCAGAGCCATCCACTGTACCTCTGATGGCTCTGGTACATGGCAGGCCATCTAGTCCGTAATAACTAGCTGGGTGATCCTACAACTCCTGAGGAAAATCTGTTGGTAATTAGAGGTCTCTGGGATGTGCCAGCTCCCTCATTAGCAGCAAATCTGGTAGCTACTTCACATACAGAAGCAGAGATGTGTGCACAGTACCCTGGACTTTCAGTAATAGCACCTAATTTCTCTGGGTGAGCACTGAGGTCTCAAGTCTCATGACTTGAGCTGCTCATGCAGCACCACTGGTCATTTTGACACTGTGCATCCCTGCCTCCTTATGTAGTGGCTGGGCTGCACAGACTCTCCTACTGGAGAGCTAGCTCAGCCGTTAACTCCTTTGAGATGGTTGCTATTGCATTTTATTGTAGCTCTGTGCTGAATCTGAAACAGTGCCTTAGCAATGAAAAGCTCCCCATGAGATATGGGAATATCTCATTAGCAAAATTACTTTTTTCCAAGAGTGGTTTTTGTATAAACATAAAGTCCTTCATTTACAATGAGAACATTTCAGCAAACATCTCTTCTTCCTATTTTAATGTAATTTGCAAGAACATGTATTTTTTTCTTGTACCCATATGGAGAGGAGCAAGATCCTTCAGGAGTTGTCTGATGAGGTACATTTTTCCAGCAATGGTAAGTGCATACACAAATGTAATCTTGGTGTGACTTTTGTTTAGTTGTTCTCCTATTGCTTAGCTTCTTTATCTTACTCAGCTAGATTAATCCTAGCCCTGTTGTTGCAGGATCTCCCTGTATTGTCGTATCACATGTCTCACACTGCAGAAAAGAGCAGAGGAGAGATGTTTCATAGGACTCATTTGAAGCAGGTACTACCAGCCTTGCTTCCCAGACCATGTTCAGTCAGAGGCACCAGTCATCCCTCCAGCAACTTCAGCCCTTCTTTACACCCTACTGGGAGATAATCAATACTTGATGCAAGTTTGTTCTCTCTCTCTCTATTTTTTGGGGTTTTTTTGGTCAGTTAAGGAACAAAGAGAAAAAGTGAGGAATGGTTACAGGAAATTCGGTTAGGGAAACAATGACATATTGATGAAAAAAAAAACCTTCCAGACAAATAACTTTAGGGGTGAGAATTAAATAACCTTGAGCTGTTTCCACAAGCACAAGACAAGCAAGTTTGGGAGTTTGTCACCAAGCCTTGAAAGAAGAATGCAGGAATGAGATTGATAAGGCAAGAGAAATGGAACGGGCAGCATTTATCCAACCCACATTGTGGAAATAGGATGGGGAAGTTAACAGAGACTGTAGCCTGTGCAGAATTCACAGAAATGGGGGGTAGGACAAGAATCAGCTGGAACAAATACTGTCTGTGCAGCCCCAGTGCAATTGGCCAGGTCAGAGCATCAGTAGACGACTGATGAACATCTGGGTGATTGGATGTGCTAGCAATCCTAGAGGCACAGGAATACTCCTCTCTGTCAAAAGTGACCATACAGAGCTCCCTGTAACTCTCTGAGGCTTAGGACATAGATGTTCATCTTTCTTTCCCAGGCTAGATTTTCTTGCCCTATTTTCACCAAGTTAAACTTGTATAAATGTATCTCAGCTTCCCATCGCACTGAGAGTGCTGAAGCATTCAAACACAGAAGTGGGACTTGTTTGTACTTTCTTGGTGATAAGATTTCTCAGTCTACAAGACAGAAGGATGAGTAAAAATTAAGGTCAAAGCCTTGATCTGGCAAAGGAAATGTTTTCCACCTGCAGCTAGGAGCTGGCAGTCTGCAACCAAAAAGCACTGAGGGAGCAGTGTGGTCATCCATACATGGGAGAGAACTTTCTTCTGAACATGTCCCAGGGACAGAAGCACAATGACAGCCAGTCATTATGTCAGCGTTTCTATCGCAGTTTTGGGATGCAGATGACAAAGTAAACCCCTTTAAAAACCTGCAAATAATGAAACGAGTTGTGAGGTCAAAAAGGGCACATTAGTCCAGCCAGTGCCAGTGTTTAAGGTGTGAAATCCAGCACTCCTAAGTGCCAGCTCAGTGCCTTGTCAGAGCATGTTTTCTCAAACTCTCCTACCCACCCCTGAATGCAACAGCAGCATATTTGCATGCCACGTCCACTGCAGTGAGCCTCACCTTCAGGAAAATGGTACCAGCTAATTAGGAGCGAGCTCTCTGATGATCAGTTCATTTACCATTCCTCCCAAGCATGGGTTTGGGATCGTATAAGATAAGGCATAATACTGGCCACTCCAATAAGACGAATCAAGAGAGATGTGCAAATGAAGAGATGAGCATTTGTCCTTGAGGGAGGACGTTTAGCATACCTAGAAACACAACCATTTTTAAAATTAATTAATCCCCTTAAGGAATTGTGAGTGATGGATTAGAGACCTTAACTGGGGAAGCAGTCTGTGACACGGTGTGTGTTTGAAGAAGCACTGAAAAAGGATGTGAGTTTGCAGTCTCAAGTGCTTAAGCAAAACCATCAGCTTCAGAGTGGAACATATTTATTGGCTGGGGAAGAGAGGCTCAGGGGGACCCTCGGAGCTACGTGCATGCAGAGGAGTATCTGTGGCACCTACTGCTGTCCAGCCAGCCAGCTGTGAGAGCAGCAGTGCGAAAAGAGGAGGGGGAAAGCTAAAAACATCACCAGGGAGGAATATAGTATGCAATGACATTTAAAAAACATATTCTTGGCTCTGAGAATGGTCCAGATATGCAATGTAGCAGACCATATGTAGATTTCTTATTTAAATGGAAAAGAACAGCAGGACATTGCTTCAGATGTGCTTCCTTACTAAATCTGCCTGCTAGTTTTCAAGTCTGAGTCATCTCTATCTTAGTATGCAATGCATTCCACCAAGTAATGAGATTTCTTTGAGTTTCCACTGTATTAGATTTCTCTGCACATCAAATATTTAATAAGAATTAGCATCCAGCCATCCTCCCTCCTCCCCTCCACAATAATATTAACTTCTACTGAGACACCAACATTTTGCTATGCACAGTGCTGCTTTCAAGGGTAACTTAAAAAGCCCTGTGTATTTTTCCAAGGGATTTGCTCTGACCCTTTGCAAACACACGGTAATTAAGAAAAAGAATGACCAGCAGAAAAAGGCACAGTAAACTGAAGGTGTGCAAAGAGACTTCTCATTAGTCTTTCTGTCAGTTAAAGTATCTGAGGAACAATTTCATAGCAATAACATATTTATTTGATGTGGCACAGATATCTGGGCTCACTCTTACGGATGGCATTTGCTCTTAGTGCTTAAAGTACCTCTTTAACAAAATGGCACTCCATAAAAATTTAGTGTGTTCCTGCTGTAATTAAAAAGCCCTAGTCATTTTTGCATTTATGATATAAACTATAATAGCTGTAAAATCCTGCAATTAATTTGCGCCAACATTTCATACTTGAGAAATTCTCATTACAAATTTCATTACTTATTCACTTATCTGTAATTTGTCCTATATAACCTAAAGAATATTAACAAATTTAGAGTCACTTTTGCTCTATTAAAAGCTAAATAGAAAAGCCTTTCACCTAGCAAGCCAATTGTGATAACATTCTCCAGCCTGCTCCAAAATGGTGGTCGGGCTACACAAAAAGAGATATTCTTTATGAAGCACAAGCAATAAATGACAGGCTAAAACCTCTTGGAAACTGTGTGATGTATCCCGAGCTGTTCCACCACACCCTCATCACTTTAAAAGCGTTACAAGGTTTGAATGCCCTACAGAGTGCCTGTGAAGATGACACACAGCAAAGGGCAGGACTGGCAATAAAGCAGCAAGAAAATGATCTCTCCAGCCAAGAGTGACTATGCAACATCCAAACGCCAGGGATTTCTGTTCCCTCTTCAGTTTGCTTCCTGCTGATCATGATGATAATCTGTACTCCGGATGTCTGCAGGACTTAAGGGGCTGTAAAATCTTGAGGAGCTCTGACACAAAGTCCCAGTTTCCCTACAAGTGATTCTGCTACCAAAACAAGGCAAAAGAAAGGACCAGTAGGAGAGGGCTGCAGACACAGGACAACATGATGGGGAGAGAAACTTCTGCTGCTCTGTAGTTTCTCCCACCTGGTGAATTCATAGAGTGTGACAGCAAAAACACCCAACTGCTCTTGAAATTTTGACCATATTTCCTTAATGGCTTTTTCTTCTCTGTCATCCCATGTGGGGCCAGAGCTCCAACACAGGAGATGACAGAACTCCACTGAAAGCAATTGAAGTAAAGAAAATCATGTCCAAGACTGCTGATCATCCTTTCCTTCATCCAAGTCCAGTCCAGCTTTCCCCAACCTCAAAACAGTGTTTCCAAACATGCCATTCATGAACTGACACCCTCTCTGTTTATTTTAACTCATTTTCAATCAAAAGAGGATGCTTTTTTCCTTTCCTCATTCTTGACTATGCGTTTACAAGACAGTATCACTCACCTCACTCACTGTACTAACAGGATATTTTACTGTCATACACAAGACCTGCCAAGTCTTATGTATGATGGTAAAATACAATGACAATAGAAGCCAGGAAGGAGCAAACAGGAAAAGCTGAAACTCAGATTGGTCACCTGGCAAAGAAGAAAGAAATATATTTTCTTCCTCAGGATTCAAAGTCTAGCAGTACAACTCCACCAAAAAAATAGCCCACTGAGCAATTTGTAATACAGTTACAGTAGCACAAGCTTCAGGCATGTCCTAAATGTTTTCTGATATGCTAAGAAGAAATAAGTTATGATCTCCTAAAGAATAGGTAGGGTGAAACAACAGAAAATAAACTGGGATGCCACCAACCTCATTTAACTGAGAACAATTAGACAAATACAAATATTAAGATTTACTATCAATGTGAAAAATGAACTTTGACTAACTTTGCATCTTTGCAAACATGGAATCTACTACAATCCATTATGAAAATTAGAAGGATGATGGAAAATAAGGACTAAAAACAAGTAACTTCACCTCCCCGCAACAGAACAAAGCCTAGACACACTGGATCAGGAAAGTATCACTCTGTTTCCAAAAAATTATATTCACAATGAACAGAGACTCAAATATGAGTACACACATCTGTACTATATAAAGACATGCATATATCCTCTCCATCCCAACAATATATAACGCTATATTGGCATTTTACTAGCTTTTATACCACATTAATTTTATTTCAATCTGTAATTAACTTCCACAAAATTTAACTGTGAGACAGGAAATTACTATTCTAGCATAAATAATCTTGTTTTGGAAAATGGCAATGTTAACACAACCAACAACACAATTCATATATGAAAGAAGATGGCATACTTATTAGCTTTGTGTGCTCCATATTTCATAGAATACTGTGGTGTAAATTGAAATTTTATATGATTTAATAAACTTATATGATAGTCAAGTACCCACATAACTGTAACAAACAGTACTCCTCTCTTAATCAGGGCTCTCTCTACATGTGAAGCTCTCTTTCATTATCAAAGCCTTAGCTTAGCTTATGACAAACCAGAGACTATTAAAGTACCTTCAGAAAAGTACATTTACAGCACCACAATCCTTCAAATATCCTCCCTTAATTCTGGAGGACAGTTGTTGTAAAGGGGAATATAAAACCTACCTTTCTTCCACCATGAATCAACTTTGCAAACAAATTATCCAGCATAATTTCCATTGTGCTGTATAACAAAACAGTGTCAACAAACAAATACACACAGGCATGTGTGGGGATTTGTATCAAGATGACAGATACTAAAATGGAACAGAAAAATTTGGAAAGGAGAAAGGTTTATTTGGCTTCAAATCACTGGTTAGTTCAACAGATTATACACAAAATTTAAAGTTTCTTTGTCTTTGGTGCATTAGAGGCAATATACAAGGCCAGCTGTTATCTTTCAAAAACTTGCTGGCCCATCTAGACAAATGGTCCTCTGTAAAAAGAGGAATGATGCACAAGGTTTCTGGCTGGAACTAACTGTGCTCTCCTTAAAACCTGTGTAATGCACTGTGTGTACTGCACACATACACACACACCACTCTGCAGCTGCCTCAAGAACAAAGACCATCAGTACTCTGACACAGCTATTTTTTATATACTGGGTGCCATCACTTTACTCACCATGATTATGACACCCTTGACATTCTTCCCTGTAGAAATAGAGGGTGCCTGGTAATTAGAGTCAATGCTTAGCCTGGTTATCTGCAAAAAAAGTATCAATGAAGTAATGATTCAGTCAGGCCACCACATTCCCTGCAAGCCACCCTCAAGCATTTGCAAACAAGTCAAGTGAATGAAAGATGTTCCAGTTGCTCCCTTTGCTGCACAAAACGTCAGCAGAGCTATAAACAGGGGATTTCAGAGGCAAAGGAATTGTCACTGGTTTTTGTTCTCTGCTTCTAAGTTTTAAACATGACCTTCCACCCTAAGCTTTTAATGTATTTTTTCACTCCAGAGTACAGATCATTGCCCCTAAATTCATGCCTGAAATACATTTTCTGTGTTTGCAATACTTTTAGAAATTATGTTTATGGAATATCCTTGGAAGAGAATGAACTCTTTATTCATAATATATAAGCTTTACATTTTTAATAACAGAATTAGACCTTCACTGATTTTATAACTATACTATTAGCCAACACACTCTGGTTTCAAATTAATTTGAAATAACTCACACAATGACTTTCTGCAGTCAGGATTGGAGAAGCATGGACTTTGAAGTAGGCAGAGTCTGTTAAATTAAGCAGTAATTGCAGCTACTGCTAATGAAAGCACGGAACATTCTCCCTAGTCCTTCGCACATAGCCCGGATTTCTTCTGCAGCGACAGAATGGATGAGCTGCTGATCACCTTTTGCTAAAATCTGATTTCAGAAATGACACAAAGGTCTCTGAATAAACTGCCTTTCCCAGTGTATTTTCCCTGCTTATTGTATCATGCTAATAGGTATCCTGCATAATGATAACTTAAATGAACACCAGCACAGACTCCACGCCACTGTCTCATTAAAGAGCTATGATCAACATTTTCCAGCCTCAGTAGGATCACATCCCACTGTGCTAAGAGATGCACAAACACACGTGACTAGAGAGAGACTTCTGCAGACCTCAGTGACTCTCTGCTCCAAGGGAAGGAGTTTCCCTTCAGGACATGTGTGAGAGCTTTTCTGAGGGAAGACTATAATGTTTGCCAATCTCTAACCTAACTAGGGCCTAGATGTAGTATTTACATGATGCTATAATGTCATTATTTATTAAACAAGCCATATGAATCCATAGTGTATACACATGCTGAACTTCAAGGCTGGTAAGAAACACACATAACTATGGGAAAAAAAACTATCTTTGGGAAAATAATATTCAGATAATGTCTCAGTCACTGGATCCTAATAGTGTATGGAGGGGTTAATTTCAAAAGAGACACGGTTGGCAAATAAAATTTATCTTGGAGTGGAAAAAACTCACCTCACCCTTCCTCCAAAGTCTTCTAATGTCTTAAATTTTCACAGAGTTCACTACTGCAGTACTGAACTCAAAAAATCCCAGCGACTTTTCTAAGTGCTACTACTGCTAACTTAGCTCCTGTAGTGATACACCCAAAATCCAAAAACATCTTCCCCATATATCAGTAGCTGGACCTGTTTGCTCTGCCTGCGTACTTCAGAACCATTTGCTTTGTCTCCTGAAAATATTTCTGCGGCCAAGTCGAATAGAATGACACACGCTAAGAAAGGCAGCTGACGCTGGGGCAGTTTCTGACCACAGAGGAGAAAATGTTCTTAACTTCTGAGGGATGACAGGTCCTCATATGATAAACCTGTCAAAAGTGTTACCTAACATTGTTGTCTGCATTGCAATCTGTTTCCCAGTAACTCTGGGTCTGAGTAGCAGTAATAGAATTAATTATACTTCATTTTGCTGTCTTTAACAGTATTGACCAAATTTAAGAACAAATGAGAAGCGCTTATCAAGCTTGAAGAAAATAATCCATCAGTGGCACAATTTAAATTCTCTGCAGTTCTCTTATTAATCAAAGTAACACTTACTATCCTATCTTCACTTCCCATTAACAGTCATTAAGCACTGTTGCTGATTGAAGCAATTTCTTTAGGGATCTCAACCTCATTTTTAAGAGAACCTTCTACAGTGGAAAACAATATCATACAGGAACAGTGACTTCAAGAGAGGAAGAAGGTTCTTCAATCATGTTTTGACCTTGACATTTTCCTGCAGCAGAAGTTCACTAAGTACACAACCAACATGCTCTAAACTTCTGACTTCTTTCTTCCAACAGCATCAGTGCTCCTCTATTAACCAGGGAGGAAAACATCACTTCAAAAGATGGTTATAGCAAGCAGGTTAAGTGTCTTTAATTATTGTACTGGCCTGCATTGGTGATTATTATTTATAGAGCCTTTTCATAGACCGGGAACCAATAAACAAACAAACAAACAAAAAAAACTAAAACAAAAAAAACCCCCAGTTTATTCTGTCATCTTACTGTCAACCCTCAGAGAAATCCAAGCTGTGATAAATCTCAAAGGTAATACACGGTACAGGAAAGATTTCTGATGTTGACTTTTTCTCCCCATTATAAACAATGTCACAGATTGATAGCTTTTGCTGGAATAAATGCAATTCTTCTCAGAGGAAGCTTAGTAGCTGGATGTAACACAAAGGGGCAGGGAAAAGCCCGGTCTATAAGCACTGAGCTGCAGCAGCACAGATCAATATGTGTCAGGGCTGTGGGTGCATTGTCTGAGCTCTACACTGTCCATCCCGGGCTTGTAGGTGGGACATGATCACATGAGGTAACAAAGCACTTTTTAAAAGCATTTCATGATTCAGGAGGGTTCCTGTGACCCTCTGCACTCTCAAGGAGTTTGTTCCATGGAGGGTGCTTTATGGGTGCCTTGCAAGGTCCCCAAGTTTACTGATTTTACAAGCCTTCATCTTGTGCCATTGTCCCCTAATTCAGCATTTCCCAGAGTATTTCAGTTCTGCTGCTTTGAACAGTTCTAGGGAAAACTGTACTTTTCCTTAGCTGCACTGTGAGGCTGGAGAAATGAGGACTAACCCTTATTTAAGCAGTAGCAAAAATGCCGACCTAGTGTCATAACCACGTTTATATGCAAGGCAGACGTTCGTCACATCACAATTCAGTTCAGAAAAGATGTATTTCAAAGCCTGATAAATGCACCTCACCATTTCCACATTTCTCTCATAGAAGGGTTTTTTATTGACTGGGCATTTTGGTACGCATCTGGCTCTTGGCCTTTAAACATAAATTTTTCTGACTGGTGTATGGCTGTGGCTAAACCAAACCTAGTATCAGCCTTGTTGGACTCAAACCTTCAACATTCAAAAGCTCGTAAGATTAATCATGAATGTTTCCAAAGTTTCCCACCCATCATACTGAGTAACTGAGTTCACTTTATCCTTCCAGGGAAGAAAAATCTATCAGTGGTACTAAATATAGAGTCATCGCTTCTGCTTAAGAAGCACTTGACCTGAAAATTAGTGACTGCCAGGGAATATTTTAGGGAAGAATCACTGGATATCTGCATGGATCTCATTCTGTCAGTGTCTCACTTGTCAAAAAAACACGTTACTGGATTCCGAGCCATTGAGTTTATCCTAGTGCAGCTCTTGAATCCCCACTGCCACAGCCCTTCCACTTGGGGAAAAAGAGAAAAGATAAAAATTTGGCTGTGTGTTCTGCCTACTTTCTACATCCACATGTGTTTAGACCATAAGAAATACAATATGACTTTGGAATTTGGTGGCCAAACTGCATACTGATTTTATTTCATATATAAGCAGTAGGCTGAGTATCAAGTTGGCAAAATTCTGTCTAAAATAAAAAGAACAAAAGATCACTTAACTTCTATGCAGCTAACTACACAGTTCCAGATCCCACTATATGAAATGCTAGACTAGATCCTGGATCAATGTAATACCTACTTCCATTAAGCACTTTAAAAGGACAACATCTTACCAAGTGTCCCATTAAGCTGACAAATTGACAACACTATGAATAAAAAAACAGAATACAGCATTGTGTTCAGGGAACATGAGTGGATTTCAGCTGTGTAGTATTTCTTCCTCTATATGAAGAAGGTTGGATAGCCAATCACATACTTACTTTCTCACTATTTATCAGGTCCAGACATGTGTATTAAAGTAAATTAACAATCAATTGTAGAGTGAATTATGGCAACTGTAGTGGGACTGAGTAGATGCACATGGGAACATAGTACATTTAAGCCTCCTTCTCTGCATATGTCACTTACCATTAATGCTAAAGATGATTTGGGGAAAAATCTTTTGCCATGTACTCTCATACAGAGGACATCTCCCTGGCAAAAGCCATTCTGTAGGGTGGGAACATTCAGCTCTATCCTTTAGTGGATCCATGTGGAGGCATAAAGCTGTACTGGCAGAAAATCTAATATCTCTCTTGATGTACATATGATTGTCAGAGTAAAATAATTTAAAACAAAGGAAGTATAGAAATAAAAAACATTATAGGATAAGAAGGCTCCATGCACAAAATTTTACCTTCTCTTTCTCCTTCTTGAGTTTAGCCCTGGTTTTAAGTCCCATAAACCAGACAGAATACAAAGCCACTAATTGGAGCACAGCTATTGAAATAATTTATGCCATAGCATCCATAGCTTTCTGTCATCTTTCTAGGGCACTTGGGCTGCAGTAGCTATGTATTCTAATAAGTTAACTCATTGCATTATATAGCCTGTTAGTCAAACGAATTGTTGGGCACAATCTGTTCCCAGTCAAGCCAGGGAAGGCTGTTTGTGTAACTAAAATGATATTTTACAAAAAGTAAGCACATTTAATACCATAGCCATAGAGCTGTAGATATGTTTGTCTTATTAAAATGGACAGATATATGACAGGACTAAGGAAAAAAGGTAAATTTTAATCTTATGCTTTTAATTTTTAATGTGAGGACCATATTATGATAAGTGCTTCCAGCACATCTTACATAATAGAAAAATAAAATATATCTGCACAGAATCAAGAGTCATATAATGTTGAAGGTCACTTGCCCTACAGTTTCAAAAAGAATTCATTGATATGATGTAAGAGCAAGGCAAATAGATGTAATTAAAATATGCTAAAACCAATAATAAAAAACATTGGCTTTTGTTTACTCTGGAAGCGAGCAGGAACCATATTACCTCTGCAAACTATTTTCACTTAGCACAATTCAGGCGGAATTATTGCCATGACCTTTTAAAAACGTACAAGTGTGGAATCGATAGCCTTTCAGAGGCACCACTGCGGAGGCAGTGCTGGCCATGCTGTGGTGGCGTGTATTTCTGCATCAGAAGGCAGCTGAAACCTAATTATCGTCAATCACACCGAGGTGAGCCAAGGCGGTGACAAGCCCTTTGCAGGTAGCGTAGGTGGGCACGTGCCTGTGGGGACGCCTTTGTGTGCACGAGCACGTACCCACTGCTCTTCCAACACCCATGAGGTGAGACTTAGGGATGAATTATAGGCAGTGTCACTCTCTTACAATAACAAACGCTGGTCAGAAACAGAAACCTGCAAATGATGCACAGGGAGCTGGCAGGCTGCCACCAACCCGCAGACCTTGCAGCCACAAACCACACCAGACCACTGA
>NC_031769.1:32925353-33007853 GCF_001522545.3 Parus major
GATTTTATAGCTTCGTTTTTTGGTGGGGGGAAAGATGCTGTGACTAAACATCAGATTGTGAAAGCTTGGAGTTCATTTTGCTGTGAAAGGAAACATTGCACTTTATGTTAATAAACAACTGTAGGAGTTTTCACCATCCAGGAATAACTCAGACATTAGTCTGCGTTCTTTTGTCTGGAGAACAGCAAGCAGGGTAATGAAAACAAAACCCGCCGAGACATAAAAATACAATTTATACCTTTTTATCAAGCGAAGAGAAAGTTGGTTAACGTTTGAAAAGGGAGCAGTAATGTATATTTATTGACAATTTTATTGTAATAATTAGATGTTTACACAGTCTGGACATTGTGGCTAAATCACTTCCAGCATGTTTATTTGTAAAGGGCTGTTTTCAGGGCAGTGCAATAGGCTCATTAAGAAGACAGACTGTATTAAGATTCAAAGAAATTATTACTTCCTAGGCTTTGCTTCACTGGTTTGGATTTAGAATAAAATATAAAATAATTTTGAAAGAAAAAGAAGAGAAAAAAGAAAAATTAAAACCCCAACAGCAATACCATCCAAACACCCAGCAGACTGGAAATGATGAAGTAAAATGGAGAATATTTTCTCCTGTAACATCATCTTCATCTTTTCTGTTCCGAAATAATCTAGTATTGTACATTCAAAACAATACACAATATTGTGGATGCCACTTCCAAGTGTCTCTTTGTGGCTGTTAATATATATCGCTTTAACACCTGTATTTATTTTTTGCACTCCAGCTAAATGAATACATTATATTTAAGATATATTTTCCTCTTTTTACTTTATTTTTCAGGCAGTGCTGTTAGTCCACCTTTAAGAAATCTTTAAGCCAGCATTTGGTTTATACATTTATTTGATGTGTAGGTGTCCTTTTATTTTTTCTTCAGCCAAAGGAAGATCACTTTTTACAAGTCCTCAGAAATGTTTATTATTAACATGGAAACTACTGCATGTTTTATGTTTTTTCATAGCCAAATAAACAAGTGAAACTTTTATACTTATTTTTTGCAGAAACCTATTTGGGGGCTTATTTGCTAACCAGTTTAAAGTGATTTGTCTGATCTAGACTGAATTTTACACATGCTAAGTGTGCCTAAACTCCAACTACAGAGAAAGGAAAGCAGCTGAAATGGAAAGAGCTCTCAGCAACACAGCCTTGACGAGCAAGTGCTTCTACATCAAGTTAAGAGCACTGTCCTGCATTTAGTGCAGTATCCATTTTAAAATTTAAAATGTCTTTAAAAATTAAGGCAGCAAATAGGCTATAATGTTGCTCCTGTCCAAGTATGTTTCCATTACAATTAAGAAATCAATATGCAGTATTTATTGCTGAAAGATTATGCATAAAGAGGAGCACATAAAAGATATCGTTGCTTAAACCTTCCTGGCTTTCCTTTAGCTACTGTTTAGCTACTTTTCCCCAGAAGCCAACTCATTAAATGCCATCCAGTCCATTCCATATAAATGCTGTATGCTCCCCGCTCTCACAAATAAAAACAAAGATGATAAAAGAAACAGATAAAGAGATGTCAGTTTGAGAAGCAAATACTGGGCTATATTTCCTGAGAGCTGCACAAGGCAACTCACAAGCTTGAAATATTACAGATTTGGTTTTACAAGTCAATCACAGCAATATATTTGGCCTTGTAATTACTGTCAGTTTTGACAGGGAAGGCAATAATTTTTTTTCCTGACATGTGAGTTTCAATAAAATCAGGTAGCCACATCACAGAACACTTTCTTACAGAGAATTAAAAGGACTTCTCATAGAGATAAAGAATACTGCCAGGATTAAATATATGTCATACATTCAATTCAAGAGTATGGGGGGGGAAAAAAGGGGTGTGTGGGGGGGAATGACTATCCTTACATATGGACCTGATCCAAAGCCTATTATAAGGATGAGAATGTTTCTATTTACTTGAGAGGACTCTGGAAAAATCCGTTTCTATTCTCAGAAAAGACAATAGACAAAACTGAAGGCTATTTTTATCTTTTTCTCTATTTCCTAAGATGCCCAACCAGTTAAGAAAAATCAGCTAACTAAGGTGGGAAAATGGTTGCAATCTGAAATTGTAGCTATTTTGTTTTTAAAAAAAAAAAGTAAATTAAGTGGTTTCTATTTAAATTAGAAGCAATATAACATTGTATGTACTCAAAATTGCTTGGGCTCTGTCACAGCCAGCCTCACTTTGAGGTATATGATACATTAAAGAATCCTTTACCTTTTTAAAAATATACTAATTGTGGACCAAATTAATTACTGAGGTTATGCACTAACATGCTTGCTGCGTAAGAAATAGTGAACTTGGCTCCTGCTTGGAGACTGTGAAGCTGAAGAAGGATAAGGAACACATAAACCCACAGAGCAGCAGCATTTTTAGTGCACCAGGTAAAGAATAAGACCGGGCTTGTATTTATTCTGCCATTTCAGAGCAGTGTCAGCTCACCGCTGACTTACAGAATTGCAAAAAACTGGCCTGGAACAGACCTTAGGAGGTGATTTAGTACATGCCCCAACCCCAAGGCAGGAATCGCCATGGTTCAGTCATTCCTAGCAGGTGAGTTCATTCCCTGCAGGTTCTCCAAATCCTCCAGAAATGGAAATCACAGAAACTCCCCAGGCAACTAACCCCAATGCTTCGCTGCCCTCACCACTGGAAAGCTTCACCTTGTGTCTGATCCGCCTCTACCTGGAAGCAATGTAAGCCTGTTATTTCTTGGTGTCATCCATGATTAACGTGATCCCATTTAGCAACTAGGGGTGTGAGACTACTGAGAACAAAAGGCCACTCAGGCATTCCTAACATGAGAAGGAACAAACGATAAAAATTACCAACTTGGAGTTTCTTCTAAAGCCACGTCCTGTGTCACTCACCCTTCCCTCGGAACGGGTGGAATTAACACCCTGGGCAGACCGGAGCACACACTGAGCAAGCTCCTGGCAAGGAATTGTATTTCCTGCTACTTTCAGAACCTGCAACTCCATTAAGTTCTCAGGATAGGACTTAATTATGAGAGCAATAAATTTGGCCTAGAGAAAATAGAATATACTAGGAGACATAAGGACTGTCAGTGGCCCATATACAGATGTGGTAATTCTGTCTCAGTATACTCATATAACAAGATAAATCCTCACTATTACTATTACTATAGACTTGATCCTTGGCTGAAAGGAGAGGCACAGCCAGCACATTCATCTGCCATTGACAGCTGTCTATAAGATTCCTGAATACAGTACTAGTACCTGTCCCTATACAATTCTCACTTGGTAGGGAAATGGAGCAATGAAACAGACAGGGTCAAACACAACTTTTCTCACATCTGGCATACCTGCAATGTTTTCAGAAGAGCAAAACCCAATTAATCCTGGTATAATCAATCAGACCTCAGCGCAGAGTGTACAGATCATCAGGATGTGAACTGGGAGTTCAAAATGAGTAGGATGTAAAATACTTCCATCTGGTTACAAGAACTATCTTATGCCAAGGAGATCCTCTCTGGAGATCAAAATCACCAAAGCCATTCGTTTTGTGTTCACAATACTCCCTGTATTTGTTAAGTGCTGGGTACAGAGTGATTTTGAATATCAAGAACCACTTCATAGATTAATTGGCATCCTGTATCTGGGTAGTTAACTGGTGGTTAGCTCCACTTTAAACTACAAAACTTAATTAATTTTCCACAATATTTAACAATTTGATTCTAAATCCTGTATCTCATGAGTAAGAAATTTCAGGAGCAGTTGCAATAAAGCCAAGGGAACTATGTGACTAATGCTTACTCTTGTCAATAAGGAGTTAATACTGTGCCCTCAAATTAAGAATTACCTACCTAACTTTTGCTGAGTTAAAGGGGGAGACACATGGCTAAATTCCCTTGTTTCAGACTACACATGCAGAACTGACTGTTTTCAGGAAGCAGACAGTGGAAAAGACAGAAGATGTCTGTGTCATTGACAACTGCCTACATTTCAATTCTTTTTCTGTAATTCCAGCAAAAATGACAACATTCAGGATGAGCAGAACAGTCACAAGCCCACAGACAAGGGAAGGACATACTCAACCAAGTATTACGATGAATGTAGTCTGAATAGCTACAGCAATTTCAGTTAATCCATTTAACAAACAGTATGTCTACTGTTACTGTTAACTAGACAAAGTTATTGAAATGATTGTCTGCATTATCACAATTCATAATCAAACACTGTTTACCAAATGAAATATATGTGACCTCAGTAGCTGCTCAGCACTCCATTCTGTGATCCCTATGAGTCACCCTGGTCAGCTTCAGACTGAATTACTCTGACATGTATTCCCTATGTTTCAGATGTTCTGACATCTAAGCAAGGGTATTTTGCATGAAGGCCTCCTTTACATCAGCCAGACAGAATGTGCAAAATAGAATTCCACTGAAAAACATTATCATTACCATTTAATGAAACAGGCATGATGAAATCTCTTTGTGGTGCACATATACTTGCTGGAATCATCAGCTAGACTGAGGACCCACAAATGGGAACGTATCACATCATGGTTTTGTATGCCATTCTGTCAGATCAGGCTATAATTCAAAACCCTGATCTACACCTGATGAACAAACACCTGCATAAATTTCTAGCTCACTGAATTAGAGATGCTCAGAAGCAAGAGTGCAGCTGAAGGGCCTAAGATAATATCAGACATAGATCAGTAAGGCTCAGTTTTCAGCTAAGGGCCAGATACGTAGCTCTTTGTTCTCCTCCACTTGCCAAAGCCTGACAGAGACCACCACCGGTATGTATTCAAGTTCACACTTTCAAGTAGCATTCACATACTCGGCACCTGAAACATTAATTTGACCCAATTCTGTCAAAAGCTAATGTTTTAGGAAGACATCTCATGGTACATGTTCTCCTATTCACAATTTTTTTAAGTAAATTAATGCAGGAGTAAAGTGAAGATGGAGTATCCACAGAAATACAAATCATAAACATGACTTAGTGAGAGATTATTCTGGATGATGCTTCTGCATTGTGAACTTTCATTCACCTGAAAATTTACAAAGCTCAGGAGATAAGATGTTTGTTTCCTGAGCTCTGCCTTTAAAGCAGTACCAAATACATTTGAGGGAGGCAACTCTGGCCACAAGTCAATAACAACCTATAGGTGACCTTGGGTGGCTACAACAGGACAGCAAGTAGCTGAATAGGTAGTCTCAGTCTAAGGTTAAGCATACTGTGCAAGTCTCAGAATCAGAAACAAATTAATGGAAAGGAAGCCAGTTAGTTTAGAGACCTTCCAAAACAGTTATCACAATTGCTAATGCGGATTGCCTATTTTTTAGTCAAGTAACAGAAACTCTAGATGTACAGATTATTCACTTCTTCCCCTTTGATTGATGTCTAGTACACTAAAACTAAGTCCAAAATCAGCTTGAAAATAAGAAGTATCAAAGCATTAGTCTGGAGTATTTTACACACAAACAAAAATTATGGTCACAAAAGATGCAGATATTTTGATAAGATACTGCTGACACAATGCACTAAAATGGTGGGAAATTACAAAAATGGAGCGAATAGAATTATGAGCACGTCAACGTAAACACCAGAAAGGAGAAACCAGCATCGAAACAAGATTGTAAGTGACGATATAATAAAACCCACTCCTTCCTATACACATGTGTGCATTCATGCCTGACTGCTTTTAATTTAAATATAAGGAAAGAATGGCAGTCCTCTCAGAAGAGAGAAACAGAAAAGGAAGATTCTCTCCTGATGCCATGTAACTGTTTACAGATTTCATTTTTTCCCTTCCACACTGAAATAAGTCTGAGAGGCTGAAGACCACCAATGAACAAACTGAGTTGCCCACGCCTGTCAGACTGTCTGTGCTCTGTTCTTCTCATGCTGACCCTATTAGAACTGACTATTAAAAAGCAGCATTGGGCCATGTCAGCTCTTGGGTGGGAGGCTGCCAAGGCACACATCTATGCTGCTGGCTTTTCAAAGATTGTTAATGATCCTGTGCAATGCTTTTTTTCCTTTACCCCAGGCAGTTCTGCATGGGGGTCAGCTCTGGGGTTCTACACACTTGTCTTGCAGCACAAGGTGTAAAACTAAAGTCCTTATTGCCGTGGCCATTAAAAATCCCACAGCACTATTTACAAATATGGAAGCAATTACAGCAGATTGGAAGTGGCCAAACTGGTAATTCTCTTCCACCAACATAAGTCCACCCACTGTAACTGAATGTAGATTTTTTATTTTTTTTTCATCTCACAGCATAAACTTTAAAGTCTTGCTGTAAAATGCTCATTAGCCAACAAATCTCTTTATGGAGTAGCACTTACTTTACAGTAGAGGGTGAAAGGAAGTTTTCTCTATGGGTTGTGAGACAGCGAGAATATTTCAGGGTAAAAGCTCCAACATATCAGTTTGCTAGAGCAGAAAATTAATAGAGATAGATTGGTTTTTAGTGGCATTTGAAACTATCTGCTTCTTCATCTACCAGCAGCTCTTCTTCTCAGACTGCCTGCACCATTGTACTTTGTTCTCCGGCACATTGCTACAAGATGACACGTCGGATTTTAAAGCTTTTCCTGTTAATTAAAATACTTGTCCTCCCAAAAAGCTGGGAAGAAGCTGACAGCTTCAGTTTTAAATTTGACTTATGTTAACATGGTTTTCAGGTGCAGATGTTTTTCCTCTACTTTGCTTTGAACCCAGAAACTGAATTTCTATGAATTCCTCTATGTGATAGTTTGGAGTAACTCCAGACATCAAAAAGAGAATTGTCTAGATCCCATTACAAAATCACTCCTAAACAAATCTGTAAAAGGCTATGATATAACAATTCATGGGTTATCACTGCCTAATCTGCTTTACAATTAAAGGGAAAATAAGCATATATATTACTTAGCACAACACAGCTGGGTAAGAAAAGCTGCAATTCTTTCACTTGCACATCTTGCCGCCATCTAAGCCCCCTTTACTTCATCCTGTAGGATGGAAAGACGAATCAAGTCACAATTGCATCCCAGAAGTGCCAAATGCTGTGCTTACATCCAGCTTGAATCCACAATTTTAAGTTCATAATGTGAAGTTGGTTGGTGCTGGTCCCTCACAGTAAGACAATGTTGGGCAGGAAGCAAACTCTAAGACAGAGATGCAGATTTGGCAGAGCACTTTTTGCTGAGCTTAGTGTCAGATTTCCTAAATAAAGATGGAATTAAGCAGACTCCTCTCTGTAAAATATCCACTTCAGAGAAGCTCTGGTAAGTGGAGGTCTTACAGAGTTTATCAGTACTTGGAAAATGGAAAGTTGTTTATAAGATTTCTATGCATATGCTTTTTCCCACAGTTACATACTAATAAATTTTTCATCGACCTGAGTGAGAGATGAGAGAAACTTCAAATGGCTCATGCAACTGAAGAGCACACCACTGTCATCTACCTGGGTACTTTCAACACAGTTTAATATTTTACAGCTTCCCTCTAGATCCCACTGAACTTTATCATGCCAGGATTCTAATTTACACCCACAACTTCATTTTGCTTTACCTGAGGTAGAAAAATGGATTTCTATCATTTGGCTTAAAGAAAACAGTGCTATTCTTTTGTTTGGTTCAGCTTATGGAAATAATTGCATCTCTTTCTGAAAGAGGACAGAGAGGATTCAGCAAAGAAAGCACTTTGAAACTGTATTCCCTGTTTTTGAGTTACTGTTTGAGATCCTGATGCAAAAGCAAGTGAATTCAATAGCTTCTCGGTTTCAACAATCTTTGGATCAGGTTCTAAAGGGTTACTCTTTACACTCCTTCTAATACTGTGCCATACTCAGACTGCAGAGCCAAAAAAAAAGAAATAAGTTTATGCATTTAGCTTTGAATTTAGAATGGGATATTAATTAGAACTCACTTTCAGCTTAATTCCAGTCACAGAAAGTTTTTATCCTTAATAGGGGATCAAAAGGTAAGCTGAGCCATATCACTTCTCTAAATCTTATCCATACATCTTTCTGATAGAAGAACCAGTGCATGCACTGCCATCAGTACATGTAATTAGTGGCAGTATGCACAAAGGGGTATATCCTAACGAGATGCTGCAAAAATATGTGAACCAGTTATCCGTATACAGAACCACATGAAAAGATACTACAGAGTGGCATGATTATATCCGGGTGCCTCTGCTATAAAAAGCATTTGTATTACCCTTACTTCTCTGAATAAATTCAAATGACAGCCCCATTTCATTTCTTCATTCAGTCTGGAGGCCAGATGGCATTAGAATCATTTACTTCACCTTGTTGTGCTTAATTACTACAATCAACACACTATTTTCCAAATTAATCATAACAAAGTAATTTCATTAGTAACACAGCAGGCTGTTGAATTATTAGCATCATAACAGTTTGCAAACAATTAAACTTTATTTGAACCTTAAAAATTTGCAGAGTAGAACATTATTATAAGATCTAATGGCAGTACCATACAAATCCAGAATACAGCAAATAATCAAGTAAAACGTTGTACAATGTGAGAGTTACAATTACCTTTTAAAAATCTGCTCTCTCACCATTCACAGAAAGGCAAGCACAATCTAAGTGAACAAAGAAAATGAAGCAATTAGCATCCTCTACCCGAGTTTCATGTAAGTTGCATTAACTGAGATTTTCTCATCCAAAAAAGGTTATGGTATTCACACAGGTTTAAAGTAAACCATTAATCCGTGGCCCATCGCTGGTTTATTCGGAGACATTACCAGTGAGTTTCAGGATATCTTTCACGTTTGGAATTTAAGGCAGTTTATTTGCTCTCCCCTAGCAATAAGTAGGAAGAAGCGGGAAACCCTAAGAGAGAATTACAGACAAAAGCCACTCGCTGTCTACGCTCGTCACCACCCAGGAGAGGCCGCGCCGGGCAGCTCTGCCCCTCATCGCTTGGGGAAGGACTCCCTCTCCTGGAAAAAAGGCAGAAACGGCGCGGGCCAGGCAGGGAGGGGGAAGGGGACGGGGACAGCCCCGGGATCCGCCTCCGCCGTCCCACGAAAATCTGCTGCCACCCAGCGCCGCGGCCGCGCAGCGCAAGGGCCGCGCCAGGGCCGCCCCCGCCCCGCGCCGGGCCCGGCCCTCAGCGAGCGCCGAGCCAAGACACCCCTCACAGGAGGTGGGGGAGGGTTTATTCCCTAAAAAGTGCATGGTGGTGGTGGTGGTGGTGGTGGTGGTGGTGGTGGTGGGATTCGGAATTCTGTCATTAATAAAAAGCCATTTCGGTGGGCAAATTTATGGCGCTGCCATGTTAACAAGGGAGAAGGAGCGTTTCCAGCCCCGCTATTAACGCTTCACATTCTGTACACAATCCACCAGTACGCTTGACAAATTAAAGTAGTAAAAGATCTGAAGACTATAATCTATCATTTTAATGCTTCGCTGATAACGCACAGAATCAATTCCAATGACTATCTCTTTAAAAAATTACAACAGAACTCCGTCCCGTTTGACGCCTATTAGAATTCAGTGTACCAGCAAGTATCATACATTAGCTAACACAGTGCACAACATCTTAGTTCCCTGAAAGGATCCAAATTCCCCGTTCACACCAAGGTTTCCCTTTAACCCCCCGTGCTCCCGGGGTCCGCCTGAAGCATAAACAGCACAAGCAGCTACACGGGGACCTGCACAGGCTCAGCAACTTGCTCACGGGCTGGCCTGACCTGCCTCCTTGGCACATTACGGGTCTCACAAATCAGCCATCGGCGAGGACCCAAAAGAGCTGATCTTGCATGCTAATGGTAAAACAGATCTCCAAAAGTAGAGTTTGTAAAGTATTAACTCTGACTTGCCCAACCACCTGTCCACAACCCCTTAGTGCACTTTTTTATGTTTCAATCAATGTTTTTGATTAACCACAAAGTTACGGCTTTGACACGAGAGCGCAGGTAGCTGTTGCTAATCCACAGAGGGTGAAGATGAAGATCTCTATTGCACAACTTGCATCAGAATTCCACATACCATCAAGGTATCCAGATTTAACTCTGCAAAAGTATCTATAAGTACAGATAAAATACTTCACACTACCATGGACAAAAATATTTTTACCTGCAATTCAGCTTGTGTTGACTTAAAAAAATTCTGGTTAATATATTTTCACAAATTTTCATAGAATTACCATGTCCAAGTCAGAATGGTACCACGGCAGTATTACCACACAGGCTCATTTATTATACCAGCAAAATAATAAAGTCTTCATTGTGTGTCAACAAAATAGTAATTAACAATACAATACTAAATATATGAGAAAAATAAATCATTAGCTAAAGCATAACTTAAAAATATTTGGAAACAGAATACGCTGAAGACTTGAAATATTACACATAAATTTCCCTCAGCTTTCTGATGAAACTGCACAAGATGTACAGTGAGCATCAAAAGGTTAATCCACACGTGAAGTGAGTAATAGTTTACCCTCGATGCTCTGCTTAATTTTTCTGGATCTGCAGAACAGGAAAAGATAGCAAAATTCCCTGAGAAAACACAAACCTATGGCTATACAGAGTGCTGCTAACATGTTAAAAAAAGAGCAACAGGCACTGTACGGCTGCTTGTGCCCCATATGTTAATTACCATCTATTTAATTTCCTAGCATTACAATTCTATAAAAAGTGGCTAAGAAGAACATTTCCGTGAAGTTATGATCAATTACAGTTTATAATGTTTAATATACACAAGGCAACGATCTGACTACATTCGCTGAAACCGCAAAACATGTACAGCAGAATCTTCTTCCAGAGGCTGGCTCTGTAAACTGCAGCTGCACACCACTCTTCATTTCAAGTGCAGATTTCTCCTGATTAGGGAGAGGGAAGTTGAAAGTTCATCATTAACCAAAAAACCTCAAACGTACATATCAAACCCAGTCCAAATATCCATCCCCTTCCACAGTTTTCTGCACAGACAGATAAATATACATATTACTAAAGTAAAAAACTAAATAGAAACAGCACCAATTTTATTTTTTAAAAAATCTGAAAAAGGGACACAGTTATTAAATATATCATCTTTGTACTCTGTGGTTTAATATTTCATATGGAATCCCAGAAAAAAAAGTACTTTAATTGAACCTTCAATATATTTTGCCATAATCTTTATGTTAACAGGACTCCTCCAAAGGTTCCAGGAAAGACATACTTATGAAACAGAGAACAAGGGAACATATAAGCCATTACAGAAGATTGGATTAAAATGTACTTACCCAGGCCTCTCAAATATCATACATCTCCATTATGTAGGCTTTAGGCACCAAGCCAATGGTTCCCTTCATTTCTCCTACCCACCAGCCAAATCTATTGTACTCCTAATTGAAAACAATACGCAGTATTAACCTTTAGTCTGATATAAATGCAATGGAGTTTTGTATGCAACTCCTTATGGATGCTTTCTCTTATATGCAGTTATAATAATTTCAACTGAAAATTAAAACATTTTATCTTTTTGTTATAGGAATTCACATGCAAAGGCAGAAGCTAAATTTTAAAAAGGCCAGGCATACTCAAGAAAATTTCTTAATTATGGCCATGCTTCTCTAACACTCACTAAAAGCAGCCAACCTCCTTAATCCTCTGTTCATCATCCTCTTGTCTTTGTAACTAAAATCTAACAGCACAATGTTGACATATAACAATCAACAGGATTCTTTTTGTATCACAAGCTAAACTCTAAGAAACTAACCATCAACTTATTTTAAAACCTACTTCACTTAAATGTGAAGGGAACACTGTATATCTAATACATAATATATTTATATGGACAAAGTCTACTATTGCTTTAGGCTTGCAGAAAATTCTACAGATCTCATATTCCTGACAGATGACTAATGTACTCCTGTTTCAAATATGTTTAGGCTTAGTGACTTAAATATGAAACAAAATGAATTATAATAGTTTAAAGAAATAATATCTTCCAAAAGCAGTACCAAGAAAGAGTATTGTGGTATTGTGGTATATAATTATTGTAAAAATAAAATAATGTAATACCGATATGTAATTATTGTATATTGTGGTATATAATTTACTTTTTTCCTATTTTAAGATCAATCCTAACAATGGTTCAATAAATTGTAACAGCTGGAACTGCACACACATATATACTGAGTTAAAAATGAAGCATTATTAAAACTAAATGATTAGTAAAACAGAAACTACTTTGGAGCAAATGTACAAAGTACAAAATACACAGATACATCTGATAAGCAACATCTGTTTCCTGCTACACTGCTCTTCTGATAAGAATTTTGAATTACCAGTGCTACTGAAATGAAGCTACTATTTTGAACTGTCGGTAAAGTTTTTTGATTATAAATAGCCAAGTGGAGCTTAAGGGTTAATGGAGTTTCATTAGAGCCTGAGCTATAATGATTTGCTGCTGGCATATTTTGCCTGGTCAAGAGTTCTCTGGGGTCCTATGAGGTGCTTAGTATACTCAGCTCTCTCTCTGCTTAACTACGATGGCCCGCTTTCATGTGGGCTTTTTTTCTTTTTTCTTTTTTTTTTTCCTTTGCCTTTTGCCTTTTTTTTTTTTCCTTTTCTTTTTTTTTTATGCTTGCATGCAGGCACACACAGTTTTATATTTTCTAATTGTGGAAGGGTGAACATTAGTCTTCAATTAAACATTTTCTTCCTTCTCTTAACAGTCGATTGGTGATTTAGAAGATTCTATCCTACTATGCATGAAATACTGCAATGTGATTTAAAGGAAATCCACTCAAAAAACAGCAGGAAAACCTTCATTTATTATGTGAACATGCAAACAAGAAAGCTGCAAAATAATTCCACCTTCTTTCCCCTTCTACTGCAAAGCAGACTGCTGGGGATGGGTTTGGTCTTGAAAGTCTAGAGGTATCTGAACCTGATCTTCAGTCACACTGCTCTCCACAGAAGTTAATAACCTTTCCCATGGGGCTTCACATTACACCCCAAATCCTTAAAGGCGAAACACTGAGGTTTATAATCTTCTAGATCAGCCTGTTTAAAAATCTATGCTTTATCTCACAATACACTGTTTAAATATACAAACTAGAATTCAAGACCAAAGTGGGAAATTGCTGAAAGGAGCGGCACTCACGTATACTACTGGAATCTCAGCAATAAATCTCTCCAACAGAAAGCAACAAAAGATTTTAAACTGCTACATGGAATTCGCACAGTGACTGACAAGAGTGATTAAGCAAGTTTTGCTAGACATCAGCCAAAAAAACAAACAATACATGAAATGAGGGAAGTGGCTCAGTTAAGCAGCCATTAAACTGCTTATGACAAATGGCACAGAAAAAGTCTGTGGATTACATTAGCCATTGAAAATGTTCCACTTAGCAACACTACATGGACTTAGAAACAATTGTTTTTAAAGAAACAATTCAGATAGCTCAAATTAAAATTAAAAGCATGCTGCTGTTTTGAAAACTTTCTGGGTTTTGCTACTTACTTATACACCACTTACTGCTCTGGCATGAAGCTAAGTGAGAAGATGAAATGAATGTTGATGTAACAGACTAGTAAACTAATTTAAGGATTCAATGCAACCATTATACCGTACCAACAATATTGCAACACAGAAGCTCTTACTTTACATTACTATTCTTTGTGTGGGTCTCAAGAGCAACATGAATCCCAATTAAACTATATGCAGTCTATAGAAGTCTGAACAAAAATATAATGCAGATACCTGGCTACCAAGAACATAAAACCTTAATCTCTGGTTGTAGAATAATTAGATAGCAGTCCCTTTTAAACTGATTAAAGTACAGACATTTCTCTTTAAACTCCTAACCCCTCCTTCCTATCCTCAGTAACATGAAAGAATGCTTAACTAGTGAGGCAGATAAGCAGCCCCCCCAGTCCTTTCTTGAAGTCACCCATAAAATCCAAATTGATCTATTGTTTCTATCAATGTTATCAATTATAAACTCCTTTGCAGCAATATAATTTCATTAACACACTGCTGTTGTGAGGTCCATATGTCTATTACTGCTGCTTAAGATGTGTAGAATAAAAGTCTGCAGTCCACATTTGTGGAAAATAAGGATTAATACACCAAAGGATATGAATACAGTTAGGAGTTTTATATGAATAAAAAAGTTGGGAAACATGGTGCTTTTGCAAGCATCAGCCTCAGATCTCAGGTACCACTGGGTTTACCATCTGGTATCCCTCACTGCATTCAGCTCTTAATATCACTGCTAACATAGGCAAGCGACTATACTTCAGAAGGACTGATAAAATAATGAAGAGTCCTTTAATCTACAGGAAACCATTGTAGTCAATTTATAAGAAATATTGCATCCCTTTGTAGGATGTGTAATTATTTTCTATTAATCATGTGCTATAAAGCTACATTATGTGGTTATTCTGTTATCACTAGAAAGAGGCCTGCAGTCAGCTCCTGACAATGTTAGGTAATTACTAACACAAAGCTTCTTTCTCCTTATGTAGAAACGCTATCAAGATCCAGAGGTGCTGTGATGCTCGCTGTATGAAAATAACTCTCCAAAGAAATTCAATAACTGCAAAATGAATTGCTCCAAGGCAAATAGAGGGATAGGAGAGGGGGGCAGGGCCAGATCCAGCCGCCCTGCAATGAGGAGAATGCACAAGTGTGCGGCCACGCTCTGCCATGTGACAGGGAGCACATTTGCCATACCAGGCAATGTTAGCAGGGCTGGGGGGAGGAGGGGGCCACCACAACCTACCCACCTCCCCCTCTGGAAGACAAGCACCAAGCACCAGGGCAATGGAATATATTATGCCAAATAATATGAAACAACAACCTTAACAAATGAGCAAATGCTTTCTAAGCTACTTCTGCATTTCCACTGTCATAGAGTGTATTATTTTTTTTCCCCAGCAGAAATTTATTAACCAAAGTGAAGTGATTTCAGAGAGCAGGAAGGAACAGGTTATGATTTAACATTTAACATGCTGGCAAAACACTCTCTATACAGCATGCTAGATAGCAGGGGGTGAAAATCCCATGAGGGTTTACAGGCTCCTTAAATGCTCTCAACTGAACGTGCTGTGAGCAAATGCTTCTCCTTGTCCTCATCCCACCCATTTCACTGCACTCATGTCTAGGTACCCATGACTTCATGAGACACTGATCATAGAACCTTTTTACTTGGGGAAAATGCAATAGTTAGCAATACACTCCCTGTTTTCTACAGATACCATTTAAATTCAAGATTTTAGTCCTCTACAGAAAATAATTTTGATATTTTGACATACAAAAAGAGAAAATTTTTATACTTGATTTCCAAAACAGTTGCCTGGAACTTAGAACAGTTCTTCTGCCTGTGTGAGATTCTCCAGATGCTTTCCACCATATAAACTTCTACTAACTTCAGCAAAAGTTGAGAACATCTAGTTCTTGTGCAATTAAGTCTCTATTGTTGAATACATATGGTTTGTTTATTCATGTTTGTGGTGTGGGCTTTTTTATTTGTTTGGTTTTTAAAAAGTTGCTGAAAATTATCATTGTGTTTCAATGCCTTGAAGAAAAAAATGGAGTTGTATTTAAAAAAAAACACAAACTGAAGTATGTGAATTCAAGATTTTTCTCCTTCCTTCTAGTGGCACTGTGAGTAATACTAATTTATGGGCTGAATACCTGCAAACTTTAAAACTGAAAAGCAAAATGTATCTATAGCCTTGTTTGGGGTTAAAATAAGTAACCTTGACTATCAAGCTAAATATGTGTCAGAAGCAGGGACAAATTTTTTGCAAAGAACATCCTAGGGTGTAATTTTTGCAAGATAATAGCTTAAAACATCTCCAATTCATCCGGGAGATTCATACTAGCTAAAAAGTTTTAGAACTTCCTTTGGTGTAATTGTTGAATGATACACTATCAACCAGGGAGCAGTTTTGGCACAGAACTGCATTTTCTCTAAAAGTGGAGAATGACAAATGTCTTAAATAACTGAATGAGACTTCTTCACAGGTAGTAGAGTTGTTTTAAGACAGCAATAAAATGGTCATCTTTAAAAATATAAGGGCCAGATTTATTGTATGGTTGCATTATTGGGTTTTATTTCCCACAATGACATGAGAGAAAATATACAGCAATTAAAGATTTCCAATATAAATCACAGTAAGCAGACTGAGTTCTGAAACAAAACTGCCCCCAGAAAACACCCCGGAACAATAGAAAGGCCATTTTATTTTCCATTAGATGACATGTGGCCAACTTTTTTTCTAATCTGACAGGTAAAGGCTTACATGCTATCATTATGCAAACCAACAGAGCTAGGGTCACTTTGCATTACTTCTAACCAACCTTCTGTTTAAAGGCCTTCACTATTGTCTTTAGACATGTACTTATTGTTTTTACCCCCCCTCCCATTAAGATTAAACCTAAACAAGCCAGGAAATGGGCAATGTACAGCTGAGTATTGCATTTTAGTTTTGAACAAGAGCATCCCACTGAAATTCATCTCCCAGAGCTCCCACCTTCCCACCACTGGGAAGAGCCATCAGCCTCAGCACACACACTACATTTATTTCAGATGAAGCTAAAATGGAAGATGCACTTGAACATGCTTCAATCATTAATGTGTTCTCATTCCACAAAACCAGGCTAGACCTCTTCGGACATCAAACAGCTTTGAAATAGCATGGTGTGGACACCAGGGCTCAAGCACTAAGTGTTTCACTCTGCAAATCTGCTCCTATTGGAACTCCCTATTTGCTAGAGGAGCCATAGGCAGCATGGCCGTGGAAAAAATACTGAATAAATACATTTTATTAAGATTATACAGATAGTGAACAAAATGTTTGCAGTGATTCTGAAACAGCTGCATGGTTAAGTTGCACCTTTATTTCATAAGCAGCAACCTGAGCTGTGGAGATTCTTTGTCTTTTTACTAGGCAAAAAATACAGGTTGAGGTGTGAGAATTTTGACATTTATTGTATTGAAATAATAAAAATCTGCTGCACATGAAACCTACAACCACTGAATATAGGGTAATCTAAGCACCAAGTTAACGCTCTACTTTCATGAAAAATTCTGGAGCAAAAGGTTGTCATAGATGAGGTTTCCATGAATCATAAATTCCAGAGTGAGCAGCACTGGTGTGCAATGAAATAATAAAAAGGAGAATTCCAGTTTAATATATAATTTCTGATTTTAAAGTATTTTCTAATTTAATACAAATGTAAATAAGAAATAAATTAAATTAATTTAATGTTAAGGAATATCAGTAATTCTACTAAGCAGGTGCCCACTAACATATTGAGGTAAATTTTCTGTACTACTTGCATTTGGCTGATGAAACTGTGGAACTTCATAACACAAAACATACACCTAAAGCAAATGAACAAGTACTGCAAGTGCTGCATTTGCATAAATTGTGCATACAAAACTTAGGAAAAAAATAGAACTACCTCCATCCACAGGTATCTTTGTTTCTGGAAATTGATTTCTTGAGTAGCACTATGGAAGATTTATAAAAATGATTGCTATATTATGGTCTGTTTTCCCATTTATCACATGGGCTTGAAAGCAAAGGCAAGCCCATAAATGAGCAGGAGTTAAGAGCAATCACCCTTTTAGAAAACAGGACTAGAAAGTATTGCATTTCTAATGTATTATATATATAATAGTTCTGCAGTCAATATTAAGTAAGAAATGTTATTAAAAAGTCTCTTTATCAGTGCAGCTATATTTTTTATTACAAAATGGAATAAGGGTATATAGTTTTCTGAAAGTTCACATCACTCATAGCATAACTGATAAAAGCCACTTGAATATTCGAGAATATTAGAAATTAAAATAATAGTAATAGTATATCTGTACTGATACATTGATCAATTAATCTGAAATGCTAACTATGTTTTACAATAAAGTTAACAAGTACTATTGTGATAGTTCTGTTAATTCTGCACAGATTAAAAACTCAACTTTTGAAGTAAACTTGGTAGAAAAACCTAGAAAAAAGTTGTCAGGTTTTTGGGGGTTTTTTTGTAAAAGCCCACAGGATTGCTGCCACTCAAAAGCCACAATTGACATAAATATTTAGAAAATAGCTTAAATAGTTTTTGAATACACCTTTAAAACCAGAAAAACATGCTTTTCTACAGTAACTGCATTAGTCGGGCATAGGTATCTCAGAGTCAGATTATGAGCTCATGCTCATTGCAGTTTTGATGCTCATTTAAAAAGCAAATTCAAAGTAGATTTGTCATTGCATAATATTTAGGAAGTAAACACTGCCAAATTGAAATCACGCTCATCTGTCTAATAGATATTTACTTAGAAACTTGCATATAATATATTGCTCCTCTTGCTTTATTTAAATTCTATAAATGCACAAATTTGCTAAACTGTTTCATAATGACTTTTGTTATACTAATGATTTCATTTCTTGGAAAGAAATAGTTGCTTTACCCCTAATTTCTATACAGGTATGAGAAAAGCTGGTAAAAATATATTGCTTTGGCATAACTGTTGCTGGGAGAGATGAATATCTATCTTATCACGTTCATCAGAGCAGGCTATACCATTTATATTTCACTGTAAAACAAAGAACTATTACATGTTGCACAAATATGCTCGATATTTTGTTAATGCTTCACCCTTCCTTCTATAACATGGCTATACCCGTACTTACTTCCTTATCAGCAAAATGTGATTTTCAAGAGTAATGTTCCTGGCTGACATATGATAGAAAGGCAATAAAGCCACAGCTAGGTTCAGCTGAAGCTGAATTTATGACACCATTTTGGATGCATACACATGGCCCCCTGTCAGTACCTGCATCTCTCATTTTCAACCACTAGATGGTGTGGAAAAATTAAAAAATTGCCTAGGATTCCTGCCGACTGCCACAAAATCCAAGTATTTATGTAGTGGATTAGGAAATATTTTAGAAGAAAAGTCTTGACCCACTTCAGGATGGTTAGGCTCACTTTTCCTTTGGTTATATTTTCACTTACCGGACAAAGAGCTCATAAATGATTAGACCTTGAAACTGAATCAAGTGGAGGGTTAAGACAGATAATTCCCTGGCACTTTCCCCTCCAAGGACCCTAAATTCCAAGCTGACAGTAGTGGCCAACACTCATTTTTCTGAAAAAGCTGTAACAATCTTTAAGCGAAACAGGGCTGAATTTTCTGGGCTGTATTTTGGAGTAGAAATCATTCCCACAGAGAGAGGCTCTATATATCTGGAGCAGCAGCAAGCCTGCTTCAAGGACTGATTACGGATTAATCACACCATGGCAACAGGACAGTTGATATACAGAAGACAGCTTAAGCTACTGTTTTTCTATTTTGCTCCATTTTTTAAATTAAATTTCTCACTCTTTTGGGGAAGGAGTAGCAAACAATTTTTTCACCTACAAGCTGAAGATTAAGATTTTATCGTCCCCATAATGTACCGAAGAGCACAACCCACAAAGAGGCCAAACTCATACAGTGGAATCCATTCACTCATGGGCTTTTTGTGGGGAGCGAGAGGGGGAAGAAATAGTTATTTTAAATTAGTACAATTCTTCAGAGCTGAATAACTGCTTGAAAGTTTGCCCAATCCACAAGCTTTATTCAGCCTTTAGTAATGCAATTCAGTTATTAGTTTAAGTGACAATGAAATACCTCAAAAGACATACATGGTCAAATTAATATTAGTAATACATCTTCTGTATTTTTATATAGGACTGTCCTTCTATCCATAAATCTTAAATTTATTTCAAACAGAAGCTGTTACATTTATTATCCCCAAATGTAGTTAAAGTTATCGCAGAAGATTTAAAGCAATTGCGACAAAACTTAATTTGAAACTAGGACAAACAGATGTCTTTAGCTTTCATACTTGTGTATTTCAGTGACCTACAATATTTTTTGTAGTAATTACACTGAATGGCAATTAGATAGACACATTTTTTAAAGTAGGTTTTTTTCCAATGAGAACTTTAAAAGCTCAGCTTTCTTTTCTAATATGTGGGGAAAACAAATTTCCTCTGAATAATTGTTCAGAAGTAGACTGCAATGGACCATGAGATACATATTTTAACAGAGGCTTTGTTTTTGTTGGGGAGGTAAAGGAAAAATCTGAAAATTAACCAATATTAACATAGAATATAACTTCATGTCTTTACTGTTTAGTCACAATTCAGATGAGAGAAATTGCATTTCTCATTTGCTTTGGAAACAGAAATGTAGTAAAAAATGCCCAAATCTGTCAGAGCAAACGAATTTGGAATCTGAGCTCTCAGAACAATAACAATATGCATACAAAGATGAAAGCATAGTTCAAAAAAAAACAAACCATCTTCTGTAGCAAGATCCCAAAAAAGTCAGAATCAGCAGAGTCAGGAATATAAAACAGGAAACAAAAAACATAACATACAAGATAACTTAAAATTCTACAAGGTTAACTTCTATGAGCAGAAAGTACATTGTCTCCTGTTAAGTCAGTTAACAAATGGTAGCCAAGATTTAACAAGTAAATAAACATGCTTTAAAGTTAATTCCTGTTACACGGCTATGTTTTAATTGTGATTATAGTTCATTTGACAAAATAATTAATTGCAGTGAGTATCTGATTGCAGACAAAGGATCTGAAAGGGAGTGCCAATTTCCCCCCACAGAACTTTGGGAATGTGCCCTTGTGCCATGGCTCTCTTTTTACAACATGTAGCCCCAGTAGTGCCTCATACCTTGCTGATAATGTAGATAACATCACCACGTTTAAATGTCAACTCATCAGTTTCATCTCCTGTGCAGTCCCACAAACCTTGATAGAAATTGGCATAATCGGTATTTTCGCTATCTGCAAAGAAAACAGCATCTAATTATAAAACAATCAAGATCGAGGATAACTAAAGTTACTCTTTGAATCTCCAGATAGTACAAAGCAATTTATTAGCACACACTTCTTATTCCTCTTTTCAGAAACAGCTCCTTCCTGCCATGAAAGCAAGTGAAAAATAAGTTTAATGCACAAGCCCTTCACAGCACAAGTGATGCAAGTTGCATCACTTAGAGACATGAAGCTACAGGTTTTCAAGGCATTTTTCAAAGCTGCAACTTAAAGCAGCTATTTTTCCTCTACCAGTATATTTCTAGCAAGCCATATATGTATCCCAACTTTAAACTGATAAAACTGCTAGAATATAATTAATAATGATCAGTGAAAGGAAGCTAAAGCATTTCGTGATACACTCCCCCTCTTTCTCCTGTTCCAACAAAATTAAATAGCTTCTCTGAGAACCTTTGAGATAATCCTTGATTCTTCCTTCTGAAATATTAGAGAACTTGGAAACTGTTGCTGAAACTGCATTTCAAAAATATTTGTGTCAGCTCCAGCTTAGGACATTAAGCCCTGGCTAAACGTGCATCTACACTGCGGTCATAAACTCATCCTTCTAGCAGCATAAGCACAATGGATGTGCTGTGTTCAAGCTGCCATACAGACCATTAACTGATTGATTATTTAGCACTCTTTGCTCTGTAATACGGCAATAACACAGTAATAAATGCTTTGTCATACATTTACAATACAGAGTACATCTATTGAAACACAGTGCTCACACACAGTTAAATACACTGGGTGCTTCTGTTGCACTGCAAACTATTTCCTGTTTTTAATTCCATGAGAATGGAGTGTGATGAGTTAATGCAAAAAGAATGTAAGCAATACCACTAAGATGACCGGTTACATTATGTATACACTAACCAGACAGAATGTATATGTACTAATAATTTACATCACTGGAAAGCTATCTTCTAATTCTGATAACATAAATATCACTGAACTGGCTGGATCAAGGCTGTCATCTTAGTTTTGTTACATGATCCCTGAACTGCAGGCTTGCTGGTTATTCCAACACACACCAGTTACATTTGCATGTCATTAGCACCCTGCACCATTATTTACAGTTTACAATTTAACCGTGATTGGTTCACTTTATTACCAAAAAAAAATCCTGCTAAAATATCAAGTATCAGGAGATAGAAAGCATCACACTATAAAAGAGTATCAGTATTCAACTTGTGTTCTTCTCTATTTTGGCAAATACTTAGATTTGAATTTTAATATTCTCTGTATGAGCAAGAAGAGCTTGTTTTCTCTATCTCCATTTCCACCTGTGTTCTGTGCTACCTTGTTTGGGTGGAAATACTGTCACAAGGCTAAATATTCATAACCTTCAATTCAAAGCTGCTTATGCCAGTTTATACCCACCATTTCATTTTCCATAAACTGGTGATTAGGAGCTACGACTTGGTGTGTAGCACTAGGGGGCGGCCTGGCTGTCAGGGGCCCAAAATTTGTCCTTACCCCAAAAGCTACAATTGATCCCCAAATGAAAGCTCACAATCATTCAGAAATAAGAGATTTGGTTATTTGAAAATGCAAAGACATAATCAATTCAATGTAGAAGGCATAATCAGTTTGATATGTTGCACCTCCAAATTTTGGCCCTTCCTATTTTTCACTTCATTATTCACCAATTTAGCATTAGACAATTATAAGCAGTAACACAGGTTAGCACAAAATTAATTTGTGATAAATATTATATCAGAATCTCTCCTCAGTCATTTCTTACTGTACTGACCTCAGTTCCCAACTCTGTGTTGTAAACAATAATATAAGTCCACATGAGAAAAAAAATAAAAGAACTATTTTGGTCTATCCCACCTCTCAAATCTTTCATCAGTTGGCTTATTGATTTTGTTTAAAACACATTAATCAGGACTTTTGCTTCTTCAGAACATCACTGAAAGAAATCATGACTTTTCACAATGACCTTTACCATTTTGAGCTCTGCTCGTACTTTTATGTGTCTGAAGTAACTCCTGTTAACACTAAAGTGAGTTGCAATAGAACATCTCTCCTTTTATGTTCATCATGAGCATTTAATTAAGTTTTAAAGTGGAAAACAACTTAATTAATAATGTGAACACACTGGAAAGATACATTTTAAAATAAGCTTATTGCAACAATGAAAATACTGACCAAAGACTAACCATAGCTCTATGCCCTCATTTGTGAATTCAACATAAAATAGGGTTGTTTAAATCAGAAAGCCACATTTTCCAGAAAAACATATACCAGTATACCAGGAGCATAGAAACAAAACACATGGAAAGAAAGTGGCAGTGCAAGTTTGTGAACAACTATGCTGGTCTTCCAAGAAGTGTTAATTTCAAATCTGAAATCCCCTCTCATGCCCACCAGCACAAGTTTCTTGAAATTCTGTAGGGGCAACTATCTATACATAAAAGAGAACTGTAAATGTAACTTCAGACTTCATACACCTGAAGTGAAAAAGGCTGCATAAAATGATTCATAGTGCTTGCAAACACAGGTGTAAAATGAAGGAAAAAAAAAAGAAGAAGAAGAAGAAGAAAAAAAAAAAGGCTGCAAAAACCTCTGCAAAACACAAGACCACTTGTTCTTACTTTGGTCCCTTTCAGTCTGAGAAGACCTTGAAAGATTTCATTTTATTGCCTCTGAAGAATGGTATAAAACAAAACCAGGAGGTCTGAGTAAAGGAATTTGGTATTTATATGGCAATGAAATAATGTGAAGCTTCTTAAACACATGTAGTACCTGAAAACAGATGGATTTAGCATCAAGAATTTACATGCCCATTACAGTTTAAATTCAAAAGGTACTGATTTGCTGGTGTTACTCTGTTACAATTACACTCTATTCTCAAACACTTTAAAACGTAGTGTGCCTTAAAAATACTATGATGACATAATTTCTAAACTTAAGTATGCTGTGCTTTGAAGATATGGTCACTTGGACACAAATATAAGTAAGACATGATAAAAAAACATTAAGTGTGTAGCTGAGGGCAGAGCACTTTGGTTTTACCTACCCACTGCTTTTAAGATTACCAGTCCCAAGAAGTGGCTGAGTAGGATTTTGGATAGGTTGTTTCTCCAGAAAATATTTCTTTCATTCCAGGAGAGCTATGTGGATGAACCACTATCCAATAGTTTCCAGTACTCCTCCTAAAATAATATGGTTTACTTCTACTATCTCTGCTTTTCCAGTAACAGTAATAGCAACAATGGATATTTTTGTTCAACATACTGATGAAAACACTTCAGAATTATTTTGACAGATCAAAAGGCAATGGATGCCAGCCTCTCTGATATTAGTCTCAGACTGCTTATTTCACTGAAAAATACTGGCATCTAACAATACATGCTTGAAGAAAGAAAAGTGAACAGTTCAGGTAAAAAAAAATAATCTGACAAATATATCACTCAAGCATGCATCTCAAATATTAGACTATTTAAAACTTAGAAATGTCATGGATTACTCAAGGGGGAAAAATTATAATAATATCCTAACAACCACAACAGACAGAAAAACCAAACCACAACTTGAAAAACAGATTAATAGTACATATTTCAGAGGGACTGAAGTGTGCTGTCTCACTGTAGCCTAAGACAATCTAACTGCAGATTGTTTTAATTTCTGCCCCATACAATTTTTGCAGTTCCCATTTCTGAACACAAACCTGAAAGAACACTAAAGTGACCAAAACAAAAGCATGAACTAACCTAAATATGAAAATGCACTACATAAAACATTAGGATAAATGCAATTGTGCCTGATTTCCCTCAGTCATCCATTTTAACACTGACAGCATGTAAGCTAGCAAACCCTACTATGGTAGTTATTTAGAGCCAGTAATTTTATTATTTGCTTGCACATTCCTTGTGTAATGAAGGAATACATGTGAATGTTTTCCATTCACAACTGTGATCCACTGCCTAGTTTATTAAAGAGCTTGCCATTCTTACTCAAGTTCCTCAACTCTTGGTAAGATTTTTCAAAAGTTGATAGTGTCAGATTTGAAGATTTCTTAACAATATTTGAAAAAGCCAAACTGTAGCCCTTTTTGGTAATGATGTGCTCAATATTTACCATAGTGAAGGCTTAAAGACAGAGGTGAGGTTCAAAATTAATGCCACCAGTATGAGTGTCTTACACAAGTGATCTAGACTTTTGGTTTTGAGTCTCAATCACCAAACAAGACAAGCCCTGTTAAAGAATCCAGTTATTTGTTAGTTCTGATCATGTCCTAAACTGCAAAAATGCCTGTTACTTACTTGCCCTTTATCCCACAGGCCAGAAAAGCTACAAAATAATGGCAAAACTGTAGTGTATTTATTTGGACTCAAACTCCAATCTATTCCAAGATGCTCAGTTTAAACTTTCTCACCGCCCTTCTTCTGTTCCTTATTTACCTTAAAATCAAAGTATTTACACCGATAAAGCAAAAAAAATTATACTTACTGAAATAGTGATTGCAGAAATGATAATTGGTAGACAGTCATAACAAAAAAGACCCAGCAAGCCATATTATATGACTGAAACTCTTCAGTTGCTTCGGTATTTTTAAATTATTAGGTCACTAGCAATTAATGCAAAGCTATCCAGCAGCAAGAGTCAGCACTAAGAACAAAAGAATAAAAAGAACTCAAGTCTGAAAGTTAATTGAAGTAGATATATGTTAGGACAAGAAAAGAGTAGGGAAAAAAATAAAATTATTTTGCACTAATCAGCTTGAGCTCACAGACAATTTGCAAAATATTTTCTGTGAGTTCAGATTTAGTAAAGCTAGGCAATAAATTTAACTTAAGAATGTATGCACTGTTTGTGTAGAAAATCATAAAATATTTTCAAGTCATGTCAGGTATTTATGATGTGATGCCTATCAGAAATACTCATGTCAACTCAGCCCTAAAAGTCTAACAAATTTCCAGTGTTAAATAGCGAACTAAGATCAGATCACAAAAATATTGCTTGAAATGAATCTGACATCTGGGGGGAACTGCTATGGTATTTTCAATGACATGACACAAATACTAATAAGACTGATAAGGGTGTTCTCATAGCAATTAAAATTTTTCAAAAATGCAGGTGCTAAGGTTTTGGTTCTTTTAAAAGTATGACCAATTAGAACTTCAGGAAGCTACATTAGTGGAAAAAAAAATGCTGTTGGCAACTCTATAATTGGATTGACCCCACGCTCCATTATGACAACACACTGTTATAATTACAGTAATGTCTAAATGAGCACTAAATATTAAGGCTGTAATGATTCATGTTGTTTTACACATTTATTTTTTTTTTTTTAGCAGAGCACAATGCTAACAGCATCTGATGGCTTGGCTCTTGTTTCCTTTCCAAGAAAAGCAACCCAAAACTCCTCACAGCAACCTGTTCCAGGCTTTCCTGTATGGGTCAGGAAATCAGGCCTCTGTTTCCTTTCCACATGTTGCAACAGGAAGAGCACTGCAGAGCTACTTCCTAAAGGAACTCTTCTTGCCCACCCCTTCCTTGACAGCCCTGAAAGAATTATGTGTATTATGTACAATGGGGGAAGGAGAGCCAGATTGCATGTCAGTGCAGGTCACAGTTACAATGCAGCAGATCTCAGAAAGGTGTAAGGTCTGATAAGAGGCAAGTCTTCTCTACTTGCTGTGTCAAATCACCAATAGTTTATCTAAAGGTTTGTGCCCTTGAAGCACAAAAATATATTGTTTTTAAGTATAACTGGAAATACCTTTCTATCAAGAAAAGTTGTCTGGCTATGTGACTTTACACGGTGCATGCAGTTATTTTTCCAGTCCCAGAGATAATTAGCACAAGGACACTTTGCCAAGCTAAAGCTGAGAGAATATCCTTCACAGCCTTTCTGGGCATTTGTGTCCTTTTCCAATTTTTATGCTGCTGTCACTGGACTCTGGCATTTCTTACCCAATTCATTTGCTTTCTCTGGTAATCATATGCAATGAAGATATGCATGGCCAACATTTAAACAGGCTGCAGATCAATTAGTGGTCTTAAGTTTATCTGATTTTTATCAAAGAAGACAGAGCTTTGGGTCGATTGTCAGAGCCTGTGTCAAGTTGACCTTTTCAGAGACGTCTACATTGCCAGTCCCTTGGGCAACTTGTTGTCCCCTGTTAGTCTCTGAATGGCAGAAGTCTGTTCTGCTCAAGCACAAAGTATACACAGATGTCTATATTACATTCTTATAGGTTTGACAGCAACTGCATGTTGTATCTATAAACTGTCCTTTAGCAGTGACACTTCCTCAATGATGATAAGCTAATTTATGCAACTAAATCTCCTTTGTGCAGAAATGAAAGCTAATTGAGTCATTACAAAGTAATTCAGGAAGGAATACCTTGTATAAATTGGCTTACTTTATAAATCCTTCTCAAGTGGTTTTCATGCATCCTAAGTGGTGCTTAAGCAGTTTTGCTGCCATCACATACCCAGGTAAAAAAGACAGCTTTACAGAGCTATAAAAACATTATTTTAAAACAGCAAATGGAAGAGAAAAGAAAATAAAGGTAAAAAGGAAGCATATACACACAAAGAGGAAAGATTTTAATTACCTGAAACAGTGGAAACTTCCTCCTGGCTCTCATTGCTTGGCACTTCAGCTTTTGAAGAAAGACGTTCTTCTGCAAAACACATAACTACAAATGAAATTCTGAAGGGTCACCTCAGCTGTCAGGAATTACAGCCCACATTAGCCTGAAAAACACACTCTGTGTTTCCAGATTGCAAGCCTTGTTTACTATTTTGCACTTATACAGAAGTTGAAACATTGTTATGTCTGTGGTTTTCGCCATCCATTCAAACACTCCAAGAGCTTTCTTTCAAAATCTCAGATGTGAACATCTGTTTCCCTTTTCACTCTGGTCTGAATACAGACACAGAGCTGCAGTTCTGCTGATCTGCAGTAATTCTGAGACAATTAGAATGAGGGTTCTCTTCTGCTGCATACATTTCTTGTCAGAAAAGGATAAAGAAAAGGAAAACAAGGTGTGAAAAAATATCCCGAGCCCAAGCAATAACTCAGCTGTAGAGAGCAGTATGCAACAAAGGCAGATGACATCTTACCTTCAACACTGTCCTACAGACACGGTAGCTCAACATCTGCACGATGGGAACTCAGCCACTACAGATACCATGCCCTTCACTGCTCCTGCCCACTGTGCTGGGCCACAGTTTTAAGCAAGCCAGACTATCAAATGATTTAGTGCAAGTTTAGAAGACAAGAAAAGAGAAAACCTGGAAGTGATCAGCTCTAAAGCATGTTTTCTGGCTAGCAGGCTTGGAACACTCTGAAGTCCCCATGGGCAGTTTCAAAAGATGTGCTCCATACTCCCTGTCTGGCACAGACATTGAACTCTCATGTCCAGACCCTCACTTGAGTAAATCCACACTCCACTCAGTACAGGGATAACAGATCTGCTCCTCGCATTTCCCAGTCAACAATTCTGTTGATGATGTAAAAAAGGGGAACAAACTTTTAGCTGAATCCTGTCTTTAGGTTCATAAGGAAGTAGAAACAAATTTATCTTGGGATTTACAGTATATCAAAACTGACAAGGCTGCTGTACTGAATGAGGAAATAGTATATTAATAAACCCACTTCTCAAACATGAATTGGACTTTTATTACATTTAAACTATCTGGCTTTGCTACTCATCACATCTTCTACAGATAGTCAAGCTTCCTTTTAAGATACACATTTCGGCAACTAATTTTGATATTTTACTAATGACAGACAACAGATAAAGGACTCACAGTGTTTAAAATGTTCTTCATTGTGCAACTCTTATGTAATTGCCCATTTACTTTGACAATGAGTGAATTTTATTTCAAGAGTTCAAAGGATATTTTAGCCTTGTAAAAATTTAATCTAGCCACAAGACTGTTCCTGCAAACATTAAAGCAGATGTTTAAAGCACAAGAGTAGACCTGTTGGAATGAGTATGCATAATTGCTGCTAACCTCTATACACAGTCCTACATATATTACAATTGCATCATAAGATTCACTCTACAAAAAGCTTTGAAATTCTGCCCCACTAAGCCACCAAGAGGTTTTTTTTCTTGAATCTTGACTAGTTAAAAATCTAGTCAAGATGAATATAAACCAATTTTTAAGCCAAGGCGGAGGGGAAAGAACAGGAGAAAAAAATTCCTAGCAATAGAACAGGAGAAATCTGAAGCTGTAGTACACACAAAACATTCTAAACTATGTACTGCATTCAGATGTTCAAATGTATTCCCCTACTTGGCATTAACATTTGTCAAACATTTCCAAGTATGCTCATTTGTTTATTTTAAGAACTCACAACTGAACCATAAATGGCAAAAATGCATCCTTATGTGCTGTCCAGAGCACTAGGAGGCACTGTCATTCTGTGGGTTCCCTACTATGGTACTCACAGGGAGTAGTACTCCAGTATCAGTCACATTTTCTAGAATTGCTCCATTTTCCCAGAAAAAAAACACCTTCATCCATCACACACGGTATTATATTATTCTTTAATTAAATAGAAGTTGATATTACATGTTGCTTGAATGTTTGGACCTAAATCAGTTGCTGTGTTGAATGTCCTATGAATTCTAACTCTATCACTAGTTTAAACTGAGGACTGACTCCAGTAGAGGGTATCTCAACTAAAGTAAAGCAGCAGCAGAAGTCTGAAGAGACTTTTTTGTAAGGTACAGCCAAATAGATGTAGATTGCATTGTGATTTCCCAGGAAATATTTAGAATATATGTATTCTTCTGAAGAACTTTTTTCCTAGAAACAAGAGTTGACCAGATCCACATCTGAAGATATGAAAATACCTTAATCAAAGTTTTTTGAATTCCAAAAGGTGCCAAATTCAAGCAAAAACTCACCATATTTGTATACTGGTTTGGATCTCAACCATCCCCACTTATCCCACCTTGCTTTACACTACAGAGCTGTCACAGAGAGGACAAAGTTTCAGGTACAATTAGGGTAGTAAAAAAGAAGCTGTGGTTCTTAACTCATGGTTATAATACTCTGGTATTATGGCCTGAAGCAGTGCAGGCAGTCTACTTTAAACAGAGCAGCCTCAATTATCTCAAGAACTACAGCTGCAGTCTGATGCAACGTGCATAATTTTGTGTTGCAACATGGCATAGAGTCAAAAGATGAAAAATTAAATTAAAAAATACATTAGAAATATTCTGGGGTTTTTTTTAAGATACTGTGTATAAGGAGTCATGCATAACTTTAAAATAATCTGTTCCAGTTTTTCCTGTGTACTTCCTCACACAATTGCTATCACTGCAGAGAGAAAATACTCTTTTCTACCTTCTCACTGTCTCAAAAGGAGACTAATGTACACTAATCAAACCAATGAACTCTTCCAGAGCTGTAGACACTAAGAACCTCTGAGATACAGATTAAGTTCCATACTATGCTGATACTTAAGAGACCTTAATGGCAAACAACCTTCTTGTGACAGTGCAACAAGGAACTAACTATATTTGTTAAAAATTTTTTTCAGTTAGTCCATGAAAATTGTTGAAAATTATTTCTTTATTTATTCAATTTGCAATTTGAAGAAAAAACAACAAAAATAATCACCTAATCACATATGATTCTACCCTCCCCAAAATTTAAAAGGTGAACAATGAATTCTACACTTGCTGAGGCTTTTTACATGAATCCATTAATTTTTTTTTCTTCCAATTTATTTTTTTTAAAAGGAGGAAGGAAAAAAAGATTGGACTACTAGAGTATAAAACAGATAAGTTTGGCTTGAACAGTGCATTCCTCCAATGGAATGTGGTATCTCCATGATAAACATGGATAAATTTAGCAGTTTCCTCTACTAACATGTTACCTAACCATCTTTTTACATTAGATTCTAATTTAATGCCATTATTATTTGGTATTCTATTGCCTTCTAGTTTCTGACACATTGTCATTGCGCAATACTAGTTTACACCTTGAATAATCCCAGTCTGTGAGTTAATATATTCTATTCAATGCTTTGATTACAGTAAACAAAACCAGCTCAGCTATGCAGCAAAATCTACCAAACCACACAGATGGTTATAAGCTTTTCATTGTGTGGTTTCCATAGCAATCATATTGCAAATCTGGAAGCTTCTTGCAAATAAGCAGCTTGTATTTACATGCCTCTCGGCTGTAGCATGGAACACAACAAGTGAAGTTATTATTCCAATCACATATTGTTAGCAACATGACTGGAAGATGTTTTGATCAGTTCAGATAAAAAGTACTGCAGTGAACTAATTTTTCATCTATTTCAGAATGATACAAGCAATCACACAGTTGTAATACACATTCATGTCTCTTCATTTAAAATCTCACTGTAGTGTCAGAAGGTTATAAGCATACAAACAAGTCTTCTAAGATAGACACCCCACAAAAATTTTTGATTATTAAATAATCAAAATAATATATATAAATATAAATAATATATATTAATATAAATAACCAATAACATATATTAATATAAATAACCAATTAAAAAAACTACACAGTGTCTTTACTATTGTACTTGACAGGGAGGACAGATGTATGCAAAAAGCCAGGTGTGCACATGAACTCTGTTGACACTGAATATCACAGGTCTACACTGTTTTGCCCAAGAAATAATGGCTTGTTAACACCAGAGTATTACTCCTCCTCACTGCTTTCTTGCTACCAAATAATGACTCTGCACAAATGCAAACAAGAACTTTCAAACCCAAATAAATGCTTACCAAGGAAAACAGTCAAAGCCTTTTCTCTCCAGAATTTATAATTTTATTAACTGACCCGGTCCCCATAGCAGATGGATTATTACTCTAATAAGGAACATAAATCAACACAGTTATATAATTTTTTTAAAAAATTAGCAAAAACTGGCTTTTTTAAAAACAATAGTATTTGTTCAGAGAAACATTTAATATTTCCAGAAAAGCAGCAATAAGTACACAAAATTTAAGAACAAGATTGGTTACATAATTTGGCCAAACTGACATGTTATGCTAGCATTTGTGGTGAGGGCTAGTGACCATCTGGGACAAAGAAATAAATATTAATGCTCTGTTTTATGCAGGGCCAGCAAATTGCTTTACGTGAGGTCAGTGCTCGCCAGCCTTGGGGATGGGGTCTGCAGCATTCTCACCTGTACAGGCCTGTATACTTCACCCATTATAGGGTGTTAGCCTAAGCAGCTTCATAGAAAATCTAGTAGGTTTACTTGCCTTGGTGTGTGTATTTATAATGGTAGGGATTTTAATTTCTGCTATCTTCTTTTAAACTCCAGACCCACCCATTACATATGAGAGAGACCTCTCTGATCTGGAAGAGATCTTCCAATGCAATTAGCAAAACTCCAACTTTGATAATCTTCCAATATTCCCAAAGATCTGCCCCTTTCCCCCAGCCCCTCTGGGACATGGCAGATTACTGGAAGATTTACACACAGCTTCTTGACATTTCACCTCACCCTGCATTCCCATTAGTAGCCTGATGTACTCTGTAAACAATGAAAAAGTTTGGAAAAGGCTGCTGAAGGTGTTACTGTCTAGCCATGGTGTGAGATCTTGGGAGCAGCAGAGATGGGGAGACAGACTCTTGTTTTATTAAAGCTCCACCTGACTGTACTATAATGCTTGGTTTGAGAATGAAAATGCCTCCAGGACAGTGAGAGAAGTGGGAAACAAGTAGGCTGCTAGAGAAGTGATTATAAATGTGAGAATTTCTAACCATGACAGAAGAGAGGACATTTTATTGCTACTTCTATGGGTCAGCTAATTACCACCCAACAGCTCCAGCAAAAAAAAGTTACATTCCTGTATGGCAAACTTGAGTGTAAAAAAACCCAATTTCCACAACATAAGCAGAATGATAGAAAGAGGTCACCCAAACACAGGCTAAACACTGGGATTGCAGACAAGATTACATCAACATAAGCCAGCAGAAGCAGAAGTTGCGTCTGACTAAATGATCATCATTGCCTTCGGAAATATGATGGGAAACAGGCAGTACAAAATTGTATTCCAAAAGAATACAGAAAGAGATATCTGGATTATGAACAATATAAAAATACACCTTAAAGAAAAATAATACGCATACTGAGGTGCTTCAGTTTTAGTTGCCCATGCCAATTCCTAACCCAAATTTCTTCTAACACATGTGATCCAAGTCTGAGTCCAAGATGGAGGCAAAAGGTTTCATTCAAATATACCACAATCTAAACTGGATGGGACCTCCAACTATCATTTTTGCACAAGTTTTAACCAGCTCTTTGAAAAGAGCCATTACCTAAATACTAAAGTAAAATTAAATATACACACCACTCTTCCCAACCAGCAGACAGTAACAGAAGTCTGCTATTAATATTAACAATATCTTGACTTCTCAATGGCTTTGAATAAGTAGCACTGGCTTTACAAAGTGAAAAGGCTAGAATAACTAAATACTTTGGGAGAGATGGGATCTGTGGAAATTGCTCAGCCTAACACCCTGCTCTGACTCAGAAAGTTAGATCAGGTTTCTAGGAAACAGCATTTGGCCTCTTTTGGTACTCCACACTGAACTGTTCAGCAGCAGTTTAAAAGGGCCTGTGCATTTTAATAGCTCACGTATGAGACAGCTGAAGCTAATGACTTTCTAGAACAGGATTAGCTCAAATTACTCAGTTTTGTCCAGATCTTGCCAAGTCTCCAGATGTGAGGTTTCCTGTATTCCTTGAGAAATCATGCACCTTTTTTTCCCCTCAGTTGCACTCCTTGTATCTTTAAAAGGGACTACTGTGCACCACTGTTATTTTCAGTTGTCTAATAACTAAATCTGAATAACTAAACCAGCTGGCTCAGCTAAAAGTAAAGCACTGCCTCCTATTGAGAAGACCTTAGGAAAGTTACCTCATCATCCTCACAATAAAGGTTAGTAGACTTTGATGGAAATTAACTCATTGCTGCAAGAAGTGACATGGGAGTACTGGAATGTCACTTTGACATTTTCAGGAGAAAAAACTCTCTCAAAACAACCTTTCTGTGGCACCACCCAGTGAATCTTAGCATTTGTAATAGTCTGGCTTAACCAAAACCAAAAAGCAGATCCAACATCCCCTTCCTAAGAAAAGTATTTTGGAGTTACAGCATTTGCTAAACAAAAGAGTAAAGTAAATCAAAAAATTCCCAGACCACTAAGGACAAAGAGCAAACACACTTTATGGCTGTGATTCTCTAGTGTTGAACAGAATAACATTGTTTGGATCATATAACTATTGCTATGAAGAATAATAACAGAGAGAAGCAGCAGAGAGAAATGAGTACATTTGGAGAACTGTTTGAGAGGAAAAAAGTATCTCTTTCTAAATACTTCTGTGAAAAAGACACTACATTTCTCCTATGTTACTGCATACACAACCATCCACATGAACTATAGTAGCAGAATGGATTTTAAAAATCATGTTTTTAAAAGGTGGAAGACATTTTTCGGACTCTCACTATTTTACTGGAAAAAACAAGCAACAAGTCATCAAAGAACACAGCTCTGGAGGAAAAACAGCTACGCTCTCACATACACAGAAAAAAAAAATAAGCATTTTTGCAAGGTCATCCATCCACAGTTGCTGCAAAGTGGATCTTCTCACTGTACTGTGCAGTCTTTTACCAATTTTCATGAAATCTAGGAGAATGCTTTGCTTTCCTACTTGCTGAGACTTGACTATATGTTAACACATTTTCTCTGTCTTTTTCTTTCCTTTCCCAACTACCAAATATTCCAGTACCTCTGCTTGCCTGCCTTTGCCCCATTCTGTAGTCACAGCCAATATCCTCTTCAAACCCCACAATTTTGTACATTTACTAAACACAGAAGTTGTCAGTGTGAAAGTTCCTGTTTCCAGGGATTAATGAGACCCTTCATATTTTAAGAAAAAACTGTCAAAATGGGAGGAAAAATATTCTCAGTCACCTGAATGACCGGATAGAATATATTCACTGGGACAACTGAATAATCCATGGAGGTGCAGGCAATTCCCAATTGTAGTTATGAATATATTACAATTTCATAAACTCAGCTTCCTGCTCAAAGCTCTCCTTGCAAATAAGCAATCTTCTGTCACATTTTGAGTGACAGCTCAATTCAACTTAGTTGGCCACTTCTTTGCACTAGTCTTCCAAACAGCAAATAATCTAAAATCTCTGATTAAAATCAAACCAAACACAGTCTTCTCAATCTTTTTACATACTCTACATTCTCTTTTTTGTGTGTTTTTTTGGGGGGTGTGTAACGTAGATACAAAAGAATTACGAGTTTGTCAATTAGGAGTTAAAGTAGGAAAAAATTGCCAGTCTGACAGAACTAGGAGGAAGAGAAGCATGTCAAATCTCAGTTACAGCAATAGCAAGCTTTGGAGGAGAAGAGATAGGAAAAAGCAGAAAAAGCAGGAGTACCTACCAGGAACGGTGACTTAGAATGCCTAATTTTGGAATATTAACATTTATTTGACAAAATTATCTCATTATTTTTAATAAAACTCAATATAAATATGCCAAAGTGCAATGTGCGCTGCATAAAAATAAGGGATGGGTTTTGCACTGACCTTTTTATTTCCTCATGAAGAAAGACCTGATAATAGTAATTCTCCTCAAGAGAAAAGATAAAGGTCATCACAAGCAAGTTCATTGTGGATATGCACACAATGATTATAATGAAGAATAAAGGAAATTATAGAAATCCACTTCCAGAAACTCATTCATTGATTTCCTGTTTTCAAATTCACAGACACTTTGTATTTACAAATGAAGTCACTATTTTGAGGATTTTTTTATCAGAAATCAAGTATTTGTCTAATCCTATATGCTGACTGAACTGGTCAGAATATATTAAACTCAGAAATCAAAAAACTGTTTGATGTATCATCAAGAAGGTGAAAATTTTGTGACTTCAAAATCCGGCTCAGTACAAGATATAAGTTTTACTAGGTACTTCTTTAAATCTTACCTTTACTTTTTTGATCAAGATATTAGGTAAAAACTTCCACACCTGAACAGAAGCATTTCTGAAGATAAAGTTTCATGTTAAATTTCAACAAAAGCAGAATTTTGGCTCTACTTCTAAAATTGTTCCCAAAGCCTCAATTTTGGCAAATTGCGGCATCCTACATAAATCCATACTTAACCATTTAAAGAAAGAATATAATATTTTATGACATTACTCTTAACAGGTCTCAACAATGTAGAGGAAAAGCTTTTGGGTTTTAATGTTTCTACATGCTCATCTAATTATTCAGCTGATTAACAAAAAATGCTCCCTTCTCTGTTCCCCATCACCCTAGCAAAAAAAAAAAAGTTGGAATTATTGGACAGAATGCAAATTAGTTTCTCAAAGGGACAAAACAAACAACAATTTTTAAGTTAATTCCATGTTTCTATTGTAGGTTCACAGGAATTTGTGCTAGTGATTGATGGCCTAAATACATGTGGCATGTACACAAGAATATTCTTCTAAATGTAATAAAGATTTATATGAATTCACTGTAACTAAAATAAATTTGTTTGTTCTCTCAACCTGTAATAGCTCTTAGCAATGTAAATAGTTTAAGTGTTCAACACGACATTTTATAAACATTATTTTTAAAATGTTTTGCTAAAATAAATGTGGTGGCTATTAAAATCTACATAGAAAATATAAATAGTTCCCAATGTAAATACATTTAGCAATCAAATATTCAATTAATTAATCTATACTATATAACTGTACTACAGCGTTATTTGACAACCATGTACAGCAGTTATATTTTTCAAGCTTAAATTTATAGATGGAAGTCTGTAAATGTCAAGTAAAGTTTCTCCTGATCATTGATCAGCAGCAAGTCTCAAATTTAAAAGCCATTTCTGAAAACTACATATTCTTAATTGTGACAAATGGAACTTGACATAAAATTTACATACATACAATTCATAAAGCATCTTGCTTAAATTACATAATATCCTATAATAATGTGCAAGGTTAATATATTCAAATTTATAGTATGATTCCTGAATTTACTCAAAAAAGGGACAAAAGGCAAAGCATAGCTCACTTCAGGGAAAAGAAACACAATACAGTTGTTGGCATTTTTCCACAAGCAAAGTCTGGCTCCCAGATGCTTCTCTTGTAACTCCTTTAAAAATGTTATACCAGGACATTTTTGCATTCCCTGTGTTGATCACTAACTGCACACTGACAAAAAAAAAAAAAATCAGCAGTTTTCACCCTTTGGGTATTTTCATTAAAAATAACAAACCCACAGTACTGCCACTTTGCACTGTTTATGGCCCAGGCCATAAAATGAAATTATGCTAACTATGCTAAATCCTTTCTCCAACTAAAATGATGAAATGAAGTGAAAATGTTATTGCTATGATTCACTAGTATCAGGTTAAATCAGAAATATGAAGAAAATTATAGTTGCAATGCAGACTGTTTATATGTACCACGTTTTGGATAACATTCCCATATTAATCTCCGCAAATACTATCCCATTCTTTGAGTCTCATACATTAGGTCCGTACCGGGATCGGCCACTCTGGATGTCAGATCTTACTAGTCCTACACACCACAAACCACAATGCATCCTCAAGAGAAGAGGTTGGACACTGGGATTCATAAGCAGGAGATGACAACTGCTCCCCAGGCAGCTCTCCAGGTCAGTGTGGGATTGACATGCAGTTGTATCTCAAAAGAATCCATGGCTTCTGGAGTCCAATACTACTAGAATTCACTCATAGACAGTACTTTCAGATTGCCAGAGACAACAAAGTCCCAGTTACACTGTAAGAGCACTACTTGTACGTTTGAGCTAGGCAGTTTATCCAGGAACTAGGTTTTATGACTTGCATGAAGTTATAACAAAATCACATCCATCTTAAACTTTTGTTTACTGAATTATCTGAAATTGCTGTTCAACATCTACTGACGGAAATGTGTAACTTATCAGAGAATCACACAATCATTTGGGTGTGGCGTAACCTCTAGGATCATCTCATTCCAACATCTATGCCATGGGCAGGGACAGCTTCCACTGGATCAGGTTCCTCAAAGCTGCATACAACCCACCCTAACACACTTCAAGTGATGTGAGGTATCTACAACTTCTCTGGACAACCTGTTCTGGTGCCTCACCACCCTCGCAGCAAAGTATTTCTTCCCAGTATTTATTCTTAATTTTTAAGGAAATAAAATTTGAGAGAGGTTTGCAATCAAGATAAATTCAGTTAGCATATTTTTGGACAACAGAAGCATGATTCACATGCTAGGATCCACCGGCTTTCCGGTAGATAATGCTTTGTTTTGAAAATGTGATTCCTTCCTTTAATTCCCAGTTTGATGTTAAGATTCAAGGGAAGAATAATTGTTACAGATTGCTAAGACAGAATGCTTCCACAATCCTAAGATAGAAGTATTGGAACATCTTCTTTAAGGATATTGTAAGTTCCAGAAATCTTAAACTAGTTTTCATTAAAACACAAACTCAGAATTTTTAGGTGGAGGAAAAAAAGATCTTCTAGGAAAAGTTAGAACCTCAAAGAAAAGGACTGAAAACAAAATATCCACTGTGACAACCATCCCCTTTCTGCATAAGAAGACTGTCCTCCTATCTTGCCAACACAAATCTCACTGACTCTTCAGGCTTCTTAAGAAAAGATTCTCCCCTTTGCTGCTGAAGCTTATCTGTGTGCCTGCACCCTGCATTTCCTTGGGGCATCCCTCTGTCTCCTCTAGGGCACAGCAGACTGCCGTATCTTGCCCTCTCTGCCTGGTCCACTGTATGGTCTAGGAGACCCTGCTGACAATTTTCTTTTCCTAGAAGCAACCATCTTGCTTCTTTCAAAAACTTGTACCCAGTCCAGGGAGCAGCAGCAAAGACAAGGAAACAAGCAGCCTTGTCCTGTGTTACCTTCTTTATATATGTGTAAACTAAGTATGACATCTATCGCAAACACAGTACACTGCAACACACAACCAAATCAGACATATATGCATACAACCGGAAAAACTCTTGAAGCTCTGGTTAATAGATAGTATTTTCTTAGGCTAATTCTTTCACTTTGAGAAGAGTGGGAAGAAAAGAGAGTAGCAAAGTGAAAGGAAAAGACATATACAGAAGGATTTATGCTGATGCATTTCTTAAGGCTAAAAAATTCAAAGCAGATATTTGTATCTACAGTAACAGAATGATTAATTCAGCCTTTAGAGCCCACCTTGCTGGGTCTCATTTGAGAATTCGGTTGTACAAATTATGGTTCCTTAATAGCTACCTTGTGGAAACCAGAAAAGTTGAGAAGCGATAGCCTGAGGCACCATATAACCTCTGGTTGCTCGTTTCTCAAAAAACTCTATCTAACGGTTTTAATAGCCTGATATGCAGTCATTCATCACAAATTCAAAAAATTAAGATTCTCTGACCTATCTATATAGTATTTATCACATTTCTACACAAGCAATAAAATGGGCCCAATATTTATTTCTGTTTTCATAAATATAGATAATACAATTGACATTTTATTTCAAACTTGCTAAACTGCAGCAACTCCTCAAATTTATGCTTAATAAATGATCTCACATAACACGACATTTTCTCTGAATGTTTATATTAAGTGTATTGCACTGCTTCTTAATTAGATAAAAACAGTGCCACAATAGAAAACTTTACTTTCAAAAGAATACACTTTGGGTCCACAACCCGTTGAAGACATGCACACATAACAAAGCTTTTTTCACATTTAACATTCTAATTTTAACCTTCTAATTTTAAGCAAGTAAGTTTTAAAATGCCACTAGGCAGTAGTTTATTTGGTGGTGTATTTTTTGTTTGCTTTGGGCTCTTGGTCTGATTGGATTTTAGGGTACTTCTTTTTTGAAACCTGAAATACATAAATAAATTTCAACATTTTCTAATGTGAGACTTTGATAAACACAGCCTTTCCAACATGAACTCCTTTGATTTATTCTAACAGTTGACCACAACATCAGGAAGATCACTTCTATTTTCTCCACCTGTAAACTCTGAAATCTACGAAGCCTGAAACATCTGAAAACTATGAAGTCTCTCATGCAGTTTCAAGAGTGGAAAATAAATATCTGTACTTAATAGCACACACTTTCCGTTCACTGTAGATACTGTAATTAACTGCTTTGAATCTCACAACTGACCAAATTTTCTGCAGCAGAGGTATTTCACAGAATAAAATATAAACAAAGAACACTATTCTAAGAGTATTTATCAGTGGACAAACCCACTCTGAGTCCAACCAGTCAATATACCTTTCACATGCAAATCAGACTAAATATGAATACTCAGTTATTATTCCACTTTTACTGGCCTCCTCACTTTTGCAAACGTGTGTGTAATGAGGGAGCAGGGGGTGAATTGCACCATGGACAGTAGGCTTTCTGACAGCTATGGACCACCTGTTGTTCCCAGACAGACACTTTAAAAGAAATGCAGAAGAGCCTGTGAACCTTATTTTTCCTCACAAAGCCCTGCCACTTCCCACTCAATGGTCATCTCTTTTCAGCTACACCAGATTGTTTTACCTCCTATTCCATCACTGACATCCAAAATCAATGGAAAGAAGGGCTTCCTCTTCAGATGTAGGATTACAGTAACTGAAGATAATGCCCAAGCTCTTGTGGCAAAAAAAAGCTGAAGTCCAGGTATCAAGTTTCTAACCACCTTGTGGATGGAATGTCTTTAAATATCTGTCTGGATTCGTAACTCATGTCTCGTGAGCATTTAGTACTAGCTGAAGGATAACTTCAAGGCATATAAAAATCCCATAAGAGTACTGCCTCAAAACCCAGTGACAGAATTCTGACATCAAATTTCATCAAAGCTGCTGGAATTCAACAATATCCAGTTCAAAGAGATTTTTTTTCAATCATTTCCATGTCTGACACTTAGCAGATCCCAAATCCCAGTGATCAATACAACAAAACAACATGTCTTGGACCTAAAAAATAAAAATTGTTTTCTTTATTACTCTTCACACTGAAACATAGTTCACATCTGCTTTTCACTGCTCTTGTATTACTTTAATTGCTTTTGAATTACAGCTGAGTAAGCACCCTGTAGCACCCCCTTGTCCTTATGCTGGTACTACACCTATCAGCAAGACAGTATATGCAAAAATATTCCATTTAAACATTAATAATATAATGACTAAACAGGTGAAAAATACTTCTTAAGAACTCTGAGATTGATATGAATATTAATTTTTGGAAAAAAAAATATTGAAGAATCCTCACTGTTTTAAAAGAAAAAAAGTCTGCTGCTGTGTTCTTGAATCTGAGAGGTGTTTTCATGGAAACTATTCACAAAAATTTTCAAAAATTACTTTGAAAACTTACCTTCAGTACTGTCCTCAAAAATGCAGATCTTAAACACAAGTCTTTTCAACTTCAATTATTCCAGACCCCACTTATACTTTATACTTTGAAATAATTTACTAATTAAAAGCACTTAGAATTCCTTCTGTTGAAAAAAAAAATGATAGCACATCAGCATTATATACAACTTCTGGATGAGAACTAAAGAATTCCTTAACTACTGAAGGCAAGCAATAAACACCGCAAGGAATTTGGGTCATACGCCAAGATATATTATATAATGACTTAGCAGCAATGATCACAGGTAATATCTCAGACTCCATAATCACCCATGTCTCTGCTGACTTAAACCTACTCCTCTGGTTTGCAATGACCAATTAACAGTTTCTTACTTTAAGCCTACTGCTTTTAGGAACTGATTGTACAGCTGAAAGGCACAACTGGGACTGCTTGGCACTGAACGCTGTGTTTTGGCCCACATACCATGACTGTTCTATAAGAAGCAAAGGTGTTCTGCAAAAGAATTTCATTAACACAGTGCTGTGAAATCTTGACTTCTAGTGTCAAGAAGTCAATATGACATTATATCTTGAGAAAACAAATATCTGCCATGAGTGATCATGACTGACAGATGAAACTCAAACTCCACTATATAATCATTACTTCCTTCTCCCCAAGAAGAGGTAAAGAGAACATGTTCTTTTCCACTCCCCACCTTCATGCTCATGAAAAGGGTACAACATCATAAAAGAAGTTGCTTCTTCAAAACTGTAACAGTCCAGGAAGAAGAAAGGATGAAGATGGTATTGTTATTTTGCCTAACTGCAGCAGTTCACTGTTAGGAAAAAGTAAAGCATGAAAGCTGTTTAAAGAGACAACTATAAGAAAGAAACAGGATGTTCATTCTTCATCTTCAATGTCAGAAATGTTATGAAACAAAATCAATATATTTTTTAAACTATTTTAAATGCTTTTTTTTTAATAAGTAAGCAAATTGAACTGTTTCTTTGCACAGCACATTTCTCATTGCATGAAAGTTAAGACACTTCTTACCTATTCCTGAACTTTGCCTTAGTTACAGAGTTTCCCTACCTAAGCCTCCAGCTACACTGAAAAACAGAATTATTGCCCAAACAGTTTGTCAGAAGATAGATAAAAGGAATTAGAGGCAAATGCTATGTTTCTTATACACATCTAGATGTGTATAAGAAAACAGAATTATTGCCCAAACAGTTTGTCAGAAGATAGATAAAAGGAATTAGAGGCAAATGCTATGTTTCCATTCCTGTCATCCTGTGTCCAATCAGAGACTGAATCAACCCTCAAATGTAATTTATAGAAAACTAAGAAATTATGCAAGTTGTATTGGCTGGAGATCACCACAGAACTGGATTCCAGCATCCTTACTTCTTTCTCACCTGAAAGTTCTCTGTGTAATGGACAGGCTAAAAAGAGATGACACAAAGCTCCAATGCCAGCCTTGTGTCATACTACATTGCTTCAGGATTTCCAATGCTACCTCTTCTGTAAGGGCGGGTTTTACTTCCATGCAGCAAATAAGAACCACCAAAATAAGAATCAAAATTTATCTTTAGAATCATTTTAATGGAAATTAAACTGTATACCATGGAAAGTACTGCTATAATACAAGTTTGTGAGGAGAGAGGGAACAAAAGAGAAAAGCCAATACAAAATTGGAAATTAAGATTTTAGCCTAGGTTAACACCTCTTTTCTCCTGTTGGTTAGAGTGTGGTAGCTCACTACTACTCAGCACACAAACTGAGCTGAGTTTGAAGAAGGGATTAAGGGGGCAGGCAGTAGTTGGCATTGCAGTTTGGGGTATGTGCTTCACACAGATGTGAAACCACAGAAGACAATACTGAAGGCCCTTAAAACTATGTCACTGAAACCTCAAGTTAATAAAAAAATTCTGTCTTCAAGGGCTGTAACAGACGGGAACATCTTTAAAGCTGGCACATTCTGTTTTATGACAAGGGCAACTCCATTGTTTAAAACACCACTGAGCTAGAAACTCTATGCATCAACATAGCTCTATCCAGAACACAGACTTATTTAATGCTACAGTTTTATGTTACAGCTTGTAACATTCAGCTGTGGACTGCAAAATTATATGTAGTGTACTAAGGTAGAAAATAAATAGCTAATTAAGAAAAAATGGTCTTTTAACTAACAAAATTTTTCATTTTGCTTAGCCAAGTTCTCCTCCGTGACTTTACTAAAAACCAAAAAGACTAAAGCCTAGTTTGCTGAAGACAGTATAAAGATTTATTTTCCTGAAGAATCTTTCAAGGAAAGTTTTACAAGTTGGGAATTCTTTGAAAGTTCTGATGGTTTTGACTTTACCTGAATAACCACAGCAAAACACTGACTAATACTGAGAACCATGAAAATTATCCTTCCATGGTAAATATGAATTTGTATGGGCTATTAAAGAAGAAAGTGACCTAACAGATCAAAAGATTAAATTTCCCACATCTCTTTGTACCCCTCCCAACTATCAACCTGCCAGCAGACAGTACATAGTGTATACCACTGAAATCTATGCTTTAGGCTAATAGACTGTTGGTATTCTGGATACTGGTTTGAACCCATCCAGCTTTTGCTTGGAAAATTCATCTCCACTGTCTCCTGTCACAAGGAAAAAAAAAATAGCTAAGCAATGAGATAGCTAGAGAATACAGTGTCAGTCTTGATTACTGCCACAGTTCTCAAAATTCCCCTAATTTCAAAACAGTGCAAAAATTTTCATATCCTTTTTTAAATCCAAAAACTCTTTCTTCAAATACCAAACCAAGTATTATCAACTGAACCGGCTTCATTTCCTTCTGAAATGCTGGCATAAAGAACACTGGAAAACCACAGAAATGCAAAATTTTACTTACTTGAGAAAAATCAAATTATAACCAAATAAATGGTAACACAGTACAATGAGCTGTGCACCTGAAATTCAGTATTTTTAAAGCTAGTGGATCTGTGAAAACAGAGTATTAGAATCCTCTAACATGAATATGCTTTGAGGATAAAAACAAAGTGGAGATTAATTTCTTTTCCCTCTTCACAAGGATCTATCATGCTTGCCTTCTGCATACACCAGAGCCTAGCATAGCTTTGCAGCTGTACAAATAATTTTTTTCTGTTCTCTTAACAGGCATTCCAAATTTTTATTTGTTCTGTATTATTACGCCAGGTAAGAGCAGGGATAATGATGCTCCACCCTTTGACCATGAAAGGAAGAAAGCATAATTCATTTACCTGGGAAAATAGAAAGGACAGCCAACTGTAATTAAATGCAACCAATCATGCCTAATTAAAGGAGACGAGACCAAACTGTAGTTTACCCTTTTACCATCAAGTTTAGGTGAACAGCTATACAAGAAACAAATAAGGCCTACTCCTGTGAGGTTTGTCAAGCAGCATTTCATCTAACACACTTCAATATGATATGGATTAAGAAGAAAAGGACTGCTCTAAGGCCTCAGAGCCACAAGTCTGTAATTCCATTTAAGTATATGATTATTAAAGCACATTTATGGAAGAGAAAAGGACAAAATAATCACCTAAAATCCATTTCAAACTTATGCTTTATTTTTACTTAATTAAGTCAACACGTCAGAGTTAAAACTAAAAGCTCCACTGTAAAAGGTAAAATGGTCTTTCCTGAGAAGTTCACAATTTAAGTAGGTGAGATGGAAAAAACACACGATAAAGGAAGATATTCTCTCCTTGATAACAAGAAAGTGAAGCACACTCCGAGATCATGGGGAAATAAATGAATTTAACTAAAAACTGAAACAAAATTTCTTGAACTACCCCTTCTTTGTGATGTTACATTTCAGGTTTATTAGAAGATAATCACAATAGGCAATAGCAACTCCCAGAAAACTGTCATAAAAATGGGATGGAAGTGAAAATACTCTAAATTCTTATAGAATCACACCAAGGCAGCAATTCAATGAAGACAGCTCAATGCAAAGAACTCAAAGTCTATATTAACCAATGCCCTTCTCCCAGTATTTTATGTATCACTGCTCCAGATATACTTACTATCTGACATTCATATGAACAGGTAAGCTAAGTGAAGCTCAAAAAAAGAATTATTTAACCCAGGATATATGTAGAGTTTCTTTAACAAAAGCACAAGCAAGCATATAAGAATGCTTTCGGTAAGAATCTGTTCAGCATCCACAAAGCACTGTAATAAGGTTTGGCTGTATCTTGTAGCTATAAGATTAAGCCCAGTAATGTAGTTTTTATATTCACTACAGAGAGTGTTTCAGCATGCACAACACATTGCATGTCATTTCAGCAGAACATGCACTCTGTGTTGAAGTAGTCTGGGTCCAATTCAAAGATATTGAACAATGAAAAGAAACAGCTCAAACATATGCAATTTAATATCATAATTTTATGATACTCATTTTCATGAGGAACTTGTTTTTTCTCCCTTTATTCACTGAAATGGCCTTAAATTGAAAATCAAGATGAAGTGTAAAATGTTCTTTTCTCCAATGGTCAGAGCATTCTACCTAATAGATACAGAAAGTTAGTCAGCATCACATGACACAACTGATTTTTCCTCTCAAATTATTGCTGATAATTGAACTGCTCCAAACAGCAAGGGGTATAGAACTCTATTTCATACAGAGTGATTATTAACTGTCATATCACTTCAAAGTATCATTTGTTAACAAAGATAACTGAAAAAAATATTTTTTTCATAGCCTCTTAAAATTTAATAAAGAACAGTCACCTTTCTCCTAGTATTTGAATGTCTATAATCAAGACCTTTTGCCAAGCTCTTTTACTTTTGTTTTGCCATCTGGCAGATACTGTTGGGCATTTAGAGCCATAATCATTTGACCACATTGGAAAATCCACAGTAAAAAGTTTCTGTATAATCATAGCCATGCTGGAAAACATGAAACAGAACAGTGACAATACTCATGTTGCTTTCCTTGCAGTTCATTTCCAGAATCCTTTCAAACACATTGCTTTCTTGCAGGATTATAATACCATGTATTAGGCAGAAGCTGGTAACATTTGGAACGATAGAGAATTTTGCTTAATACAAATGCCAAAATAAATACAGAAAAAATAATGGGCATGTTGCTGGAAAAAGCTGTAAAGCTTTTCAATTTTTTAATTAAAAAAAATTGCATACCAGAAAATGTTAATGAGCTGAAAGTCCCCTGAGTTCACTTCTACACATTCTGTGCTATTTTGATGCCCCTTCTAAAGAAAACTGTTCTCACTCAGAACTGAAGGCATTCTTTTTTCAATGCCAGCAAAATCTGAAATCTAAAAGTATCTAATTTGTCGTGTTACTTTACTCACTTTAAGCTGCTCAGTTATCAAACTGGAAGTAGAGAAGACAAGATGATCACAAGTCACACAGGAAGAAAGAATTCAACAATACCTTTAACTTCTTCATAAATGCTATCATCTGTCAGTTCACTGCTCACTTGTCCAACATCGTCATATTCCTCTTCCTCCTCCTCAGGAATAGTATTAGATCCTGTATCTATGTAACATCAGTTTAAAAAGTTAACATTTAGTGGAAAAGAATGCCATAGCAGAAATTTATGCAAAATAAGAACAATTCTTCCATGACCTGCTCCTTCCAATACATTCTGCTCATGGTTTTTTTTATGCCATTCAAGGGATAAGAAAGATTTCATATGAAGGAGACTGTATACAGGAGAGCTTTCAAGATAAATAGTATTCTGGGAGAAAAGCAAAAATCTCGAAAAAAGAGAAAAGTCATATAAAAGCTGTAACACAATTGAAAACTAGAACTTGCTACTCAAAACTTGGACATGTGGGAATTCTACATGTACCTAACATGACAGATACGTAAATGGACAGAACTACTGTCACTAAGCAATTGTATTGGCAATAAAGGCAACTCCTTTACTGGCTGGCTTACCTTGAATTACAAATTTGACTTGCTGTACCCATTCCTCTGCTTCTTTGGGAGTGGCAGCTGTAAACTATTAAATGTTTATTAATAACTACTAGCAGTAATGACAAAAACACAACTACAATTTCATTAGCAATAAAAAAGAGGGACTGTAACATTCCCGTCACTTCCTCAAGAAACCATTAGCAATTCTTTTCATGTCTTCTGGTACTTTTCTTGCAAGGATGCTTCTTATAATGTACAGCTAATTTTGACAAATTTACGTAATTGAAGGAGAGGATGATGGATTTGAAACTCTGATCAGCAGCTGGCAGCTGTGCAGAAAAAAGCTGCTTCTCTTCATCAATGTCAAAGCCAGAACTGATGAACAAAATTTGCCCTTGACAATTAGAAGACACCCATGAATTTCTTTAGACTGCTGGGTACAGTTTTCTTAAAAATGTTCTTGTCAGACTCCAACACACTACCTGACAGCTTAATTAACTGGCTTTCAACCGCAATCTCAGATATTTAAAACTTATTAAACTTACATTCCATATTGATGTCTGGCTGATAGATCTCTGAATTGCACAGCTGATATGTGTCTTTTTGTAGGTTTTCCTTGAAAAGCCATGACCAATACAATATGTATTTAACACTGATACATATTTTAACTTTTTTTTACTATTTAATTCGTTCAAGAAATCACACAGACACACTATACAAGAGATATTAAAAAGCTGATATTGAAATGACCAATAGATAAAGATGATAGATTTCCTTGCTCTTGACCAAAAAGATAATATTTGAACATGTACATACATATGTTTAATCAGATTTTTTTTCCTAATATATGAATATACAATATAAGCAAGCAGGGGTTTCCTTTTTTCATTAAGATATCAGTGACAGTTGTTTCACTGAAATGTTAATTCAGTAACTGGAATTGTAACAGCTTTGTCAATTAAATTTCAAGTCAACATAAAGTCCAACCTGATAAATGCGCTTATCTGGAGCAGAGATTTCAAAACAACAATCTTTCTTTGCATCCTTCCGAAGGCTATTATTCATTCTGATGGTGTAGCCCTCTAAGGCAAATTCACCTTTCTGTTGTTTGTCTGTTGGAGATAAAAAACAAAGTTAGTGCTTCATTTACAACAGTGAATGTAAGTGGCTCAGCAGGTTATCGTTTATTCAGATTTTTTTTCTATTTCATGAATTTTACAAAGAACGGGGAGGTTTTTAGCAAAATGATTAAGTGATGCTTCTAGAGATAAAGCTTTATTTTAAGGGAAGATGTACCCAAAAGTACATTGTTCTGTAGGATGCCTGAGGAATTCCACAGGGGGATGTTTGCAGATGGTGGTCTTATTTAGTAAGAAGTGCATGTTATGACACTTGTATCTAGGGAAAGCCAAGAACTGGAACTTGCAAGACACGTTTCCTATAAATCAGTGTCTCTTTCAGGTTCAGTAAACCAATGGGAAAACCTGTCTAGCTAAGAACTTGCTGAGCTCCCTCCTAAACTAACCACTTCACTCAAAAAATAAACTTCAAGCTTCTTTTTAAGCAATTGGAAAAGCTGCTTTTCATGTTCTCCCACCCACTCCCAGATGTGTCTCCTTTCAACATGGCAAAAATACAGAATGAATTTTGTTATAAATTCAGGTGTGTGCGTCTGTGTTCATTCCAAAAGCATTTCTCTCAAAAAACAGCAAATGTTTAATTAGCTAATAAAAGTACTGAGCCCTACCACAGTTTATTAGGTACAGCCATGTGGTTGTTTTAAAGACAATTCTACTTTTCAAAGGTTCTGGTTTATAAAAGTATCACTTACAACAGATACAGCTTTAACTACACTGCATGTTGTGCAAGCAGCACCTGCGCACTCCTTTCGAGCCCTTCAAACCAAATTCTACATCAGATTTTATGTGCTCCAGCATATTTGGTGAATATTAAAAACAAACCAAAAATGTAAAAGTAATTAAGTTTTGCAATTTCTGCAGATCACAGTGCAGCATTCAAGTGAAGACTGGCATCACAATTCACATTTTGCACAGGCAAACAAAGAACGAAGTGCAGTTGCGTATCAAAATCATGCCATTTAGTGTGGAGGTTTTTTACATAGAAAAGCATTAATTAACAATAAGCACCAGGCACAGCAGCAAAACTGCTTTAAGTATTGCAGAATAGAACATAGGTGCAAATTGAGCACCCATTGCTTACATTTGTCAACAGAAGGAAAAAACTTCTACAGTAGATAAAATAGGAAAACTATCATCTTCCAACAAGTTTTCGTCATATTTCTGGAAATTTAATAGGAAAGAAAATCTGTTTCCATTCCTGAGAGGGTAAAAATTGGCTAGCACAGCAATGTGAACATTAATGGACATAAGGGCAGTCACCAGTCAAATACTCTTTTTAGTAATCTTATATGCACACAGACACATACTCTCTGTCCTTTCTCCTTTTTATGAACTCTCACCCAGGGCAAGCAAATACCCAATAACACAATTATATAAGAAAATCTAGGGCACTATTCTATTTTCATTTCTGGTCCCTTCCCCCATGGTAAGTTTCATTCTGTCTTAAATAAGTATTAATAATATAGTACTAATATTTTATATTTGCTCAATCCTCCACCCCTATTTCAAACAGCACACACATGCAAAATTCATGAAATCACACCAAGGTAGGTATTAGAAATAATAACTTGCAATAGGTTAACTAGGTTCCTTTTAATGAAATTCTTTTCTGCCTAGGACTGTTATTGTTCCCTCACTTGTGACCTCAGGGAGAAGATGAAGTGAAACACATTAATTTCTCACTCTCCCATGCTGGAGGTTTATCAAAACCCTAGAAGATAGGAGCACGCAGGCAGAATAAACAAACACCAAGTTCAAAAGGTAAAAACATTTTGTCAAGATAAAAATGAGGCAAGTATTCAAATTTACTCTCTTGGATTATTTCTGAGACTGCTTCTCTGTGACATGGATGATCCCTTTTATGGTAATACACTTTTACAGAGCTAATCTAGAATGATCTTTGCACTGGTACTCGTTCTTTCAAAGAGCATTGCAGTTAAACCGCAAAGACACTGCACTTTGGAAGGGGATGGTGCATGGCATCATCCAAATATCCCATTGATTGCTTTTCTGTTTATACTGTTTTTGTCTTATCTCTCTGAACTCACTAGTTTGGTGCTAATGAAAATTACCAGTAATATATACATATATATATATATATATATATATATATATATACACATCCTTTGCTATTATGGTCTTTCTGTGATCATTATAGCAATAGACTAGACTTAGCATTGCTACTTTTATTTCCAATTGTCTTAGCAGTAACCTCTGAATAACTAATATTCACTAACCTGAATTAACTAGAATAAAGTCTAGTGTGGTGCATGTGAGGAAATTCTAAGACAATGAGGTACTTCACAGCCCTGACTCAGAACCTGTTCAAGCTGAAAGGCTCAGTATGAATTCACACTCCCTGTGGCAGCAAGCCAGAGATAAGACCCAGTCTCTCCTGAGGAATGGCTCCACAATTACAGAATGGCAGAACACAGGTCAGCTGTAGCTCAGCTGCCTGCCCTGGTGGTGACAAACAATGGAGGTTTACAAATGCTATTTGCTCTTGCAGGATACACTTTTTCAGTTAGGACTGGAGACCAACCCCATCACCTGAGCACCATGGAGCAAACCGTGACCCACAGCAGGTGCTTGACCAGGCAGAGGAGTCAGGAGCAGGCTTGAAGGCAGAGCCATCCTGGGATCATCAGACTCAACAATCACCTCGACTTCACTGCTTGGCACAGGCTTGCAGCTAAATGGGTTTGGACAGACCTGGGTGTTTGGTTTCAAGATGCCCTGTGAATTTAGGGCCACAGCGACTCCTGTGAACTTTCACATCATGAGTTATTTTCTGGAGACTGTGCTTTAGGGAGAATTAAACAGCTTCTGATATTTAAAAGCTTTGAAGAGGTAAGATTTTAATTGAAGACTTAAAATTAGATACTGTTAGTTTTTATAGCAGGAGTCAACAGTAGCTTCAAGAAGCACATTTACATTACAGGTATTTAACTTTCATTTTGGACTCCCAAATCATAGCCAGAGTTTTGTTGAAGGAATACAACAGCATATTTAGGAAGAACTAGGGAGATATATGCTGATAGAACACACTTCTCTGAAGGACAATAACATTTATTGCTGTCTTTTATTTTCTCAAGATAGAGTTTTTCCATTCAACAACAGGAAATCCTTAAGCTGTCCCAGAAAAACATAAAACAGAAATGCAAAAAGTGCAATATCAGTCTTGTAAAAATAAAAAGGATTGTGAACATCATCAAGCTTAAGTTGTCCCACAATGAAGCCAAATCTCATTTCAGCATAAGCTGTCCTTTGCTCTCATCTGCTTATCCTCCTCCCTCTGCTTCTTCCCATGTCAGGCACAGAACAGAAAAATATATCTGGGTCTGTGTAGATCATTTTGCAACAGGAATTTAAAATCATAAAAAAGTAGTCCAGCAGAGAGGAGAGTCAAGCACTAATTATAAGAAAAAAAAAATAAAAAACAAACCAAAGCTAGTACACAGAAATTTAAGAGAAATAAATATGGGGGGCTGTATTTAACACAGAGAAAGTTCAGATCTGAATAAAATGTGAAAGCCTTTAAATATTTCTCTTGCATATAAACTTCATTCATCCTAAAAAGAGTTAAAGTTGTTAACAGAAACAGGGCCAATATTATATTGGGTAAAGAGAGTCTCAAGGGAAACAGGGAAAAAGCGTTTTGAAGTAACCTTGCGTAACTAAGTCCATGGGAACATTTGAAACAAAGAAGGGTAAACCTTCAATGAGATCTTAAAATTACTGGGTTGTAAATTTGAGGCCTAAGGCGATGTGCTTATATTATTAGCACATGCAAAAAGAATTAGTGCATTCTGAAGAACAGAGAGGACTCGGATAGTAGAAAGGAAAGAAGTTACAGAGAAAGGCATAAGGAACAAAGGCAAACAGAAAGATTTCAGAGAGTGATAAAGTATTTATAGATACTATTAGAATGTATAATTTAACTCTCTTCATCTTGAAATTAGGAGTCTGTATGATTTTACAGTTTACATGGCTTCACGCTAAATGTAGTTTCACATACTTTTCCATGTGCAGGATGTCTGCTATCTAAAAATAGTTCAGTGTAAGTATCTCCAAAATTGTAATTCCTTTTCCAGCTTTTGGAACAGTCTTTTCCAAATGCATGCACTGAAGTTCTTCCCTTCTCTAGACAGCAGATCTGAAATGGAATAATTTTCTTTTCTTCTCCTCCTTCTTTCCTTTAATCTAGTCCCCTGAGAAACTGAAATTGTGAAATAACTAAGAAATGGAGGCAGTGATTTAGGACACTGAATTGCTTATATTCTGTTTGCTTATACCCAGTAGTTGTTTTTTAAATAATGCATTATTAGCAGCAAGTGTGACTCTTGAGGTCTGAATTTAACAGTCTCACAGCAGAAGATCCAGTACACATTAGATAGATGCCTTTGATTGCCATCACCCTGCTGATGCAAAAGTCCTGGTGAGCATGTACAATTTGCTTTTCTGCCCAAATAGAAGTAGTTCACCACTGGCCTGGTCATCACTATGTTATTATTCCAAGAAATCAAAAACTATCATGTCCAGTTAAAGCTAAAGAATTTTTTTTAAAAAATAAACTCGTGGCTTTTCTAAAAGCCTCTGAATTATACCCCTCTTTAACATCATATTACTGGCAGGCAGGCAGATACCATTTTCAAGTTATAAAAATGAAAATAAATTTTTAGTGCCCATTAGCAGAGGAAAAATTACCATAATGTTATCAATTACTGTCTTGCTAAACATTTAGCTGATCTCTCCAGTTTGCTGAGACAGAAGGGCATATAACATTGTGGCCTAGTGAGAAAGAAGTAATGAAGCCATTAATTCAATCATTTATAAAGCAACAAATTAACTTTCCTTATTCACATGCACTTTGAGGTCTGGAAGGTTATCCATACCATCTCAGTGTCTGAGGACACAGGAACAGCCAGAGATCATATAGAAAAATGATAGGAAACCAGGGTACTCAATTCAGAGTGCATGGAAGGAAAGAAAAGAGAGGACTATAAAAGATTTATGTAAGGAAAGACTGCAAAAAGGAGCACCAGGCAAGCTTCTCAAAATCCCACCCAGCTCTGACATTTGAGCACACTCCTCTGCAATGTTGTGGGCTACGTGCTGGCAACGGATACCACAGCACAGGCATAAATACCCACGTGCTTCCCGCAATACCTATTTCTGACATGTGATTAGCTCAAACCTTTAAGCCTTGTTTCTCCATCAACACCATTTATCAGTGATCAAAAGAAAAAATGTAGGTGATTCACTTAGACTTGCCCATACTGCAGGGATAAATTACATTGTTTCACCACCCAATGCTACACCAAACGTAGGAGAAAACAGAAGAGAAGACAGGAAAACAAGACATATACTGGCCTGCAGGCATCACAACTGTTGAAAAGATGCTTGTAGTTGTTTAGGTGAACATACAGACAAACACACAGTCATTTACTGTATTTCACTGGCTTTATCTTACACTATATATTTCTGGACTAGGCCTCACATTTTTCATCATTTATCTTGGAGTAAATGATTCTAAAACTCTTCCTTACATGTTTGTGAGCTTTATACAGTTCCACAATTCTTGCTTTTCCAATGCAAAAAGGAGAAAGTTAGAAGAACTAAAACTGTTTTGGAAACAACAAATCCATATAAATAATAAAAAGGCATCCTATAGCCTCATTTTTACCACTCAGTTACATTCCCACTGATAGACCTAAGTGTGAAAATCAAACTTAGGTCAACAAGAGACACATCACAGCAGACACAAAATAGATTTCACAGATTACTCATCTATGGAGTGGTTTTAAAAACAGTCATAATTCAAAACAAGCCAAGATGGATGCAGAAATCCCTGCTGCCTCCCAGCATTATATCCCTCAACACAGAGGCATTAGTAGCCCATCACCCATTTAAAGTGATGTGGGCAGCAGGACTGAGTACATGTGGAATCCCTGTCACTTTGAAACCCAGTTCACAATTTGCACAACACGCTTCAGTGCTGTTCTACAGTTGGTAAGAGCACACTCTGAATTATACATGGTCCAAGTTATCTGGTAGAGCATCAAGAGTCACAGGAAAAGAAGAACAGCACAACAGCATACTACGGCAGGTACCACTGCTGGCCTCAACAGTGGGAGTGGAAACAGCTGCAGGGAGTAAACGCCAGACCTGCTCAGGATTGCCTCATCGCACACCTCCTCCATGCTGACAATCTGCAGCAGAACAGAGTGATAAACTGCCGCACGTACGTTCACCAGCATTAGGCTGACAGCTCACGTTTAACAGCACACTAGCCTGCCACGGCTGGTGTCCAGTTGCTGCACAATGACTGTGAGCAGCTTCTGCACTGGAACAGGCACTTTCACATATGATGGCATCACAGGCCTGAAGAAAGGACCTCAGACCAGTCTAGAAGAAAACTTTTTTTATTCAAAGGCAACTTCAGGAGTGACTTAGTCATCCCATATTACAAGATTAGGTCACTACACCATGCTTAACTAGTTTTTCTGCACTACAAGCAGAAATCCAATGGAAGTAGGGCAGAAATTCAAGCATCTGATTTGTTTGCTTCCTCCATGAATTTCTGTTTGAAGTCCAACTGTGTCACACACTCTATGTGAAAGGAGGTCATAATGAGGTGGGGGTCAGTCTCTTTTTCAAAGTAGCAAGTGATAGAACAAGAAGAAGGAGCCTTGGGTAGTGCCAGGGAAGGCTTAGATTGGATATTAAGATTTTATTTTTTTTCACTGAAAGCATTGGAAAGTATTGGAACAGGCTGCACAGAGAAGTGGTGGAGTCACCATCCCTGGAGGTATTTGCTACACATGTGAATGTGACACTTAAGACAGAGTTTAGTGGTGTGCTTGTCAGTGCTGCGTTAACGGCTGGACTCAATGACCTTAGAGGTCTTTTCCAACCTAAATGACTCTATGACTCAATACAATTCCAATGGACCATGTGGCCCTCCCACACCACTAGTTTATGGTTGGAAAGATCTTTCCCAAACAATCTGCAGCCTACAAAAGTTCTAAATGCATTAGCCAAAAAGACTGTCTATAGATTCATAAAGGAAAGAGATCCTACAAAATATCACAGTCAATTCCTAACATGACACCACCATGTGAGTGCTAAGGAATGTATTTCTATGTATCTTAATTTTCAATTCAGATATTAAAAATTGCAACACAGACTTGATAATCAGGTTGTTGTAAAAGAAAAAAGACAAAGACCAGGTGGGCAACATGCCTGCCTTAATACAAAGACCATATGCTAGAAAGCATAAATAATCATTAGCACAGCCACAAGGAAAAGAACATTAAAAAAAAAATCAAACCTTTTTTTTCCTAAAAATATAGCTGACAAAAATACAAAGATTTAATATTCAAGAACAATTCTTATGAACTAGCAATATATTCTGAAAAAACCTGGGATTTTTAAAGTACTAGGCAACGCATATATATATATATATATATATATATAATCTAAAAATTTTTGAATAAAGATCTTTCATCTTTGTGAAGCTTGATTAACCTGTAAACCCCAAGGAAAGAATGTAGAAGAAAAGGCAACATTTAGCAGACACACCAGCAAAACCCTGAAAAGAGGACGTGATGGGAAACCAGCAAAATGAAAACCGGACTTACAATTAGACTTTTTATTTCTTGTGTTTTTAAAGAGAGGACGAGCTTAAATGAGTCAGTATACCAAGGGGTGAAACAAACTGGAGCAAATTTTATTAGTCTTTGAATAAAAAAACCCTGACATAATAACTACCTGTGGTAATCTCAAAAATAAAACACCAACAATAATCTTCAATGAAAAAAAATCTTCAATAAAAAGTTTGCTCTGGATTTTTTTTTGGAGGGGGAGGTGGTTGGAGGGGGAAAGATGTTATTGTATTTTTAAAATTTACTTAGATATATATTGTTTAATTTACCCTTAAACATCAAATGCACATGGCACACTATTTAAATATGTTTTATTTTACTTTAAAATTTAAAAATTCAAAGTAATATTACAACATTTATGCCAGATTCTTTCCAACTGGCCATTTAAAGTTATCTTCAGAAGTTTGCTTTAGTTTCCACGGCTGGCTTTAGTTAAATACATTACTTAACTCCTAGATTTTCCAGAACATAAGCTATCTAAAAAGAAAGAACTCAACTCTGCAGCTTTTAGATTAATATTTTCCTGGATAGAAACATCTCTAAGGTACTCGCAAGGTCTAATTACTAGAGCATGTTTTCAAATTAATATCTTTTTTGGAGAAAAAGAACATTTTCTATCTAGCAAAACAGTTGAGCACCAGCATACTATAAAAATGAACAGCCAGCTGTTATTAGCAAACGAAGTAGCTTTACAAGATACTTAATTTTTTTTTCCTCAGTTTTCTTGCTTTAGAAAACATGTCTATCATTTACAGGTTCTGAGAAATAGATACACATTTTTAAAATTCACAGCACTGTCCAAGAATTTTTTTAAATAAAACTTTCTTTTAGAAGTTTCATTCCATTTCTTAAAATTACCTTTGATTCACAGTTTCCAACTTCAATAAATTTTTCATATTCTTTTGTGCATTAAAACAGCATTGCTTTCATAATTGTTTTAAGTACCTTTGTCACTTCCATAGTAATAGAAGACCGTCTTGCTGATAGCACACCATCGCTTCTGCCATTCAAAGCCAAGAAAACTGTGGTCTGAAATTAATACAACATGTGTTATATCAGTTTATGCCATTATTGAACAAAAATGTGTTACTTCTTTTCAAGGGTGAGGTAAGAGGGAGGAGGAGCTAGGAAAAGATTAAGGAAAGGAAACTAAGGAAATGCATGGCACTGAGAAAGAAATTAGAAAGAAAATTGGTGGTAAGAAAACAAACAGGAATTTGAAATCACGTAAAGTGGGAAGTCATGTGTAACATTAAATATAAGGAAACAATGAACAACTTCCTAAATATTTCCTAGAGTTATCGCAGCATTAAGTGGGTATTAAAGTGACAATATAAGATTTATTGAATCAAGGTAAATATTGACTGAACCAAAGCTGGGATCAATATTTGCCCTCTTGCAGGAAAATAAATCTTGATGCTCACTGAAACATGAAGTCAACATATGGTATTTGTACATACGTTCCTAATGTTTTCTTCAAAAATATCTGAAAGTCTCTAAATTATGGCTGACTGGACTTTCACAGCATGGTTTTGTTAGTCGGTAAAGAAACAGGATTTTCTTTCAATACTTTAGGAGCAATTATGTTCTTTTTTTTTTATGTTTTGCATAATAACTCTCCAATGTTTCAGCTTCCTCTCATTTTATTTATCACTCCTTTATAAAGTTGTTCATGTGTATAACATCAAATACAGATATATAGACTTCCCAGATATAAAATATGCACTAGCTTCCACTTACCTTTTCTACGTTTTTCCAGGTATCCAGCCTTCAGAACAAACTGAAGATCCTGAGCTGCAACAGGAGGAAACTGATTCCCTGAAAGAAAAACAAATTCTGTAAAGCACTGCTTTTCAAGAAAACTGTTATAGGAGCATTAATAAAATTATGGATTTTACACTCTCAATATGCAAGAGCTACTGAAAAAAAAAATCTAGTAACTATTTTGCTAGATTACTTTAAGTAAATGAAACATCTACCAATCAATGTCAGAGCTGTTGCTGTTGTCTTCACCACCTGAGTAAGGAAAAAAATAGCTGCATAACAGGCCTTGCAAGTATCAGAAGGAAAATTATGTCATTAAACAAAATACAGCAACTGTTTCAAACATAGTCTGTAAAGCAAGCTGGATAATGAAAGTGCTAAATTTTCAAAGGTGCAAATAAGAGAACCACAATCAAGAATCTCAACTGAACACAAATCAGAAACGTGGTTTTCAATACCAGCTTCACACCAAAATACCTTGAAACAGCATACAAGGTGAAGACCCTCTATTACACATCTACAAAAAAAGAAGCCAGATGAAGAGACAATAGAAGGTGCTGCCTGTTGCTGACAGTTTTTGCCTAATTTGCAATATAACACGAAACAACTGCCTAAAGGAACTCTAGGGTGATAATGGATAAACCAAAGACATTGTACAGAGGTCTACAAAACTGTTGACCTACAGACCCTAATTTTAGACACATTGTACAACATGTCTGCATCTGCAAAATGGTGAGTATAGCTCACTGTATTTTTTCCATTTTCTCAACTGCTAATTCATAGAGGTGTAGGACTGACCAGTCGACCCCGCCTCATCTCAAAATGCAACTTCAAATGTTAAAAATTGTGTCTTCCATCTTACAGCCTATTCCTCCTAAAACAACAGAATGATGATTTAAACAGAACTCCTAGTATTAAAAACAAGAATAAGTTAGATGTGTATAGTATTTAATATGAATATAAGTATCATACTGCTTACCCCAAGCAAAAAAGCAGAACAAAAGATATTCCTGTGCTGCTGGGTTTTTTAAGTGCATGTAAGCAACACAATGAAGTTCCTACTACTTATTATCATCAAATATTCATAAGAGTCACTGTAGGTAGGTGGCAAGTTTACAAGGCAGCCATTATTCATCAGAATATATGTAATCTTATTACGTTCTATCAATATAAACATACAGAAAAAGATTGATATTAGCAGACAAATTCAGTGCTAAAAACACCATTTTAAATTATGTAGTTTGGGTGAAAGATCAATGGTCTGACCTTGAACCAAGCACTGTCTCTGAAAGATGATGTCAATTTCCTGGGTTTTTAGGTTGTTCCTTAAAACAGATTTTATTTTTTTTTTAATTCAGTGTTCACAAGTGAGTTGCTTTATGGTAGTCTTATTTAAATATATATATGATAGGAAAAAGACAAGAAAGAGATAGGAACATGCAGAGAATTTTGTTTTTTACAGCATGAAAATACTCAAAATGAGAAGACATTTTTTAGATAATACAACTGGCCCTTTAGACTGGAAAATACTTTGACAACAAAAGACAGTATATAAAATTTTACTTAATTGATATTTCCACTTCCCATTTTTATTAATATTACTTTTTAAAGACTAGGAGTACTCTAATTTCTATTTTAGCTTCTACGGAATTCTGAGTATTGTGTTAAAAACACAAGAGCACAATCAACATGCATTTTAAAGTGATGCAGCTGTCCTCCCTTTGCTTGGTAATACACAATCATAGCCCAGCATTAAATGGGAATGAAACACAAAGACACTTGATGGCTGGTATGTGATATGTTTAACAGTTACTTCAAAAGGTGATGCAATGATGGTATTACGTGTGGGGGAGGTGAAGAGTTTTACAAATATGCATCGTGTGCTGCTTTATATTGGTCATTGGGAGGCATCAGTGTGCAACACTTAGAACTCTACCTCATCCACTAGGGCTCATCTTAGAACAGTGCAACCCCACAGATGAGGAAGACAAAACACCTAAGTAAACAAACAAATAAAAGCAGCTCACTCTTAAATTTCACAATTTACGAATTTCAACCGCCATTTAGATCTAACTTTACCCAATATTGTTTGTATCGATTTGGGTTTTTGATGAGGAAGCTTGGCCAGTGATCATTTAGTGAACAGTCAAACCAAATGGGACAACACAGTCCCAGAGATGCACAGACTTTGGGGACTCCTTAGTGTTGGTATTCTGTCATCTGAACTGAGTACTTCATAGTATCATCAAAGTGTAATCAAAATTCAACTCTCAATTTTGCTGCTTCTGCTGAGGCAAGTCATGATAAGTTTGGTGATGGTATTTTCTGAAACTACATTTATTTTGCACAGGGCATTCAAAGCTTATGAGGAAAAGAACATGCATAGAAAAAGGGTGTTTGACTGCCTGGTGCCACTGCAGAAAGAAGTCCTCCTCCCACCCTCAACCTGTAGAGAAATCAGTTTCCTTTTCTATTTCTCAAAGCAACTGAGACAGTAACTCCAGAAAACAAACTGCACCGGGTCAGCCCCCCACTGCCGCTCACAATCAGTAAGTAGCTGAAGCAGAAACAGATTAAATGCACGTTACTATCCTTCTGTCAGAGAAGCTCAGGAACGGAAAAATATGATGGAACTTTAGTCAAAGGGCAGTAGAAACAGACCCAATTGTAATATCCCACAACACAAACAGCTGTACAAGAAAGAGAAAGCATAAATCTGGTTAAATTCCTTCTTTTGTTGCTCTGTACCTTCAGAAGGAAGGGGAGGGAGAATAAGTAGTCTGAAAAGCATAAAGGAAAGAGAAAGAACCACCTCCTCCCAGATTCTCATGAATCACAGGTGTTGTGCATATGTAGCAGGAAGAAGGCACAAACATGGATATACCATTGTCCCAGTACTCCAACAAAAACAACAGGGGGAGGAAAGAGGAGAGAGTCAGTCATATCTTCCTTAGAGTTACTGCTGAGATTCTACATAGGAAATGTCTAAATTTTAGTATCTACATTTAATCTTTTTTTTCATTTCTTTACTGTTTTGTCCACATCTCAGACAGGATTCAGAGCAAACTGCAATCACTAGATGTGGGAACTCCCAGCAGAAAGTGTGGAATTAAAGTAGTAAGTTGGTTTTTGCAGTTGCTTTCAATCAGAATATTGCTTCTCTATTCATTTGAAATACATCAGGCTTGACACAAATCTCATAAAAAAATATCACTAAAGCAGTGCTTTGTTATAGTGAAGCAGCATTTGCTTCCATTACACCAGCAGCTGAGATCAGAGGTTCATTAGTTGACTGCAGCATGAGACTTTGAATAAGACAGCTCCTTCTATAAAGAACCTAAGACAGAGGAATCCTGCCAAGAAAGATGGCATTACCATGTATTTTAAGTACAGAAGCATAAAGCAAATTAAGCCACATGCTTCAAATCACATACTTATTTAGAGCTCAGAATTTCCCATGTTATACTCCCATGCAGGCCCCAGGATGTCTTCAAGACAAGGAAGGATTTCTCCTTCCCTCATGGATGCAGGTGAAATGGCCTGAATTCCTGGGGAGGCAGATAGCACCTATTAGTGCTGCCTTTCTTGGAAGTTCTCAATGCCTGTTCATGAGAAACATTGGTCTTATGGTCAAGCCCACTACAAGATGGGCACTACAAAAACAGAGCAAAACTTCTCTCTCAAAATGAGACTATCAGAGATCACCATGCCTTCCTAGCACTGCATAGTCTGTTTCCAGATACGATGAAATTATTTAGAAATAAAGATGTTTAGAGGAATTGTAGACTTCGCCAGTTTCTCCTTTGGTACACTGTAGTTTTTAATCCAATTTTAAATTTTAATCCAATTTTAAACACCCATGAGAAAAGTGGCATTGTGAGTAAGAAATGCTCTGTGGTTTGCAGCTGTATGGCTTTATACATAAAGACACAATGATTGCTTTTGTTTACTCTTCCAGACCTAATTTCTGCTGTGTCATTGTCCTGCCAGTGGTGGGCAAGCACGGAGTTGAGGATATAAAAAGGTCTCGTTTCCATTCCAGAGTTTCTACCTCAAAAATAATGTCTTGAACCTTATTCTTTTGATTGAAGACCAGTTCAAAACTATCCAATATTTAGGGAGACGATAATCTTGCACATCCAATACATGGTATAAAATAAGGGAGGTCCATCTGCTTAATGTTATAGGTTTTCCTTCATTCTTGACCACCCACTCACAAAAGAATCTCCCACAATAATTCCTCTTCCCTATTGGTGGGAATTACTCCAATATATTCCAAAATAAAATCTGCAAGTTATGCTCCACATGCATATTTTCAGACTGATGTGTACAAAAGCCATCAAAGACCAGATCAAAATATTTATGAGGTCTAAACCTTCATCTTAGAGAAAAGTAAATTATATGTATAATGCACTGGGCTCTTCCTCTTGGTTCTAGGCACCCTTGTGCCAAGTGAGCAGCTGGCAGTTATTATAATACTATTGCTGCCAGGCTGAAAATTCCTCCAGTGAAAAGAAAGTGAAATGCTCTCACTCAAGCATAAAGCCAGTTTTACCAGTCACGCTTTGACTTCAGAAAAACATTAATGTTATTAACATAGGTGTATTAATGTATAGGTTCCACTGCACAACTCCCACAAACACAGAATATCTTGTGATTCAGAAAGATCTCAAAACCACAGTTTATGGCACGACTACAATTTTTGCAACTTGGTAATCAACCAGGCAAAAGCCTGAATGATTTAATTTTTCACCTTACTGCAACAGTGAATTTGGTCCATTATATAAAAACAAGTTTCATCAGTGTCACTTCACAGCAGGAAATTCAATCCTTGTGCCTGGAATTTTGATTTTTGGAGGACCTAAATATATAAAAATTTCATCCTGTATACAAAATAAATAAAACAAAACCAGACTGTATTATTCTGCACTGTTTACCAATAGGATTTTTTTTTTTTTACTTCTGCAATGTGGGCTAAGGGATACATAAAGCAAGAAATAATCAGAGGTCAATGTATTCTAAAGAGGTGCTTAGCATGCTTATGGGAAGTTAAACAGGCGAAGTGGAGATAAGTGTAATTCAGTAACAGCTAAGTGGTTGATTACAGCTTGTTTTCCTAGTAGAGGACCAGAGGTTTAACCATTATAATGGTAAAGTCGTCTTGCTCAAATAAGAATAATTCACTGTTCTTCATTGCTTGTAAAAGAAAACTGAGAGGAAAAAATACATTCGTTTGATTATATGGAGAAAACAGTGATCACTATTTCTTTATCCTCTTCTAACTAAAAAATAGTAATAATCATAATTAATAATATAATTATTAAAAATTATTTTTCCAGATTCCTTTTTTTTTTGCACTGAAGACCCTTAGTAATATCATCTGAGAACTTACTGAAGGGTGCACTTAATCCAAAAATCATTGATAAAGATACTAGACAGAACTGGCCCCAGTACCGACACAACTGGATGTAACTCCATTCACAACCACTCTCTGAGCCCAGCCAGCCTGCCAGGATTTTACCCAGTGAAGAGTTCACTGGTACAAGCCATAGGCTGCCAGTTGCTCTTGAATGTGCAGGGGACAGTATCAAAGGCTTTACTGAAGTCTAAGAAGAAAACATCTATAGCCTTTCCCTCATTCCTTAGGTGGGTACCTGGTCATAAAATGAGATCAGGTTGGTCAAGCAGGACCTGCCTTTCCCTGGCTGCCTGGGCCTGATCCCCTGGCTGTCCTGTATGTGCTGCATGATGGCACTCAAGATGATCTGCTCCGTAACTTTCCTCAGCACTGAGGTCAGGCTGACAGGCCTGTAGTTCTCTGGATCCTCCTTCCAGCTCTTCTTGTGAATGTGTGTCACACTGGCCAACCTTCAGTCACCTGGGACCTCCCCAGTGAGCCAGGACTGATGAAACATGGAGTGACTTGGCAAGCTCTTCTGCCAGCACCCTCAATACCCTTGGATGAATTCATCTGGTCCCACAGACTAGTGAATGTCTAAGTGGCACAGCAAGTCACTAACTACTTTATCCTGGATTTCAGGGGTCTCCTTTGCTCCCTGTCTCCATCTAACAGCTCAGAGACCTGGTTGCCCTCAGGATATTTGGTCTTTCTGTTGAAGACTGAGGCAAAAAAGGAATAAAGTACCTCAGTCTTTTCCACATTCTTGGTAACATGTTCCCCCTCTGAACCTAATAAAGGATGGAGATTCTCCTTGGCCCTCTTTTTGTTGTTAACATATTTACAAGAACACTTTTTATTATCTTTTACAGTAGTGGACAAACTAAGTTTTTGTCTTTCTAATTTTCTCTCTACGTGACTTAACAACATATTTGTACTCTTCTTGAGTTGCCTGCCTCTTCTTTCAAAAGTCATAAACTTTTTTTTTCCCAGAGTTACAGCAAAAGTTCCCTCTTCAGCCAGGCTGGTCTTCTTCCCCATCAGCTCATCTTTTGGCACAAAGAGACAGCCTGCTCCTGCAGGAAATGCAGAAAATAAGTGGATTTGTCCTCAAGCAAAGGCTTTTATGCTATCACTCAGGCTACAATTCGAAATTGGCAGAGATATTCTGAAAATATTTGTGTTAAAGTTGAGCAAAGAGTAATGCTTCTAGCAACACAAAAAAGTAATTTTATCTTCTTTTCCTCTCTCCTACCCCCCTTCTCACACACTTCTTCCAAAATTCTTCATATCTCTCTATTTCATTTTGATCTGGAAATATAGCATTTACCCATTTTTAGTAGCTACTACAGAAGGATTTAATTATCTTTGAATCTGTACATAGCAATACACTGGAGTCACATCTGTTGCACAAGCACTGTGAATCTAGGCTAAAGAGGAGGTGGTTTATTTTCATATGCATATCTCCTCCCTACTTTTTTTTTGTTATTAAAAACAAGATTAATGTATAATGCATTTGAAAAAAAGATCCCATTTCTTAGAGGCTTCTAACTAAAGAAAAGTTATCAGTAGGAAAATCACATAGAATCTCATAAGTTTCATTAACTGTCTTGAACACTTTCACAAAGATTACTTCTTCATTTTGCAAGTATATAAGCCTGGTAGCTCTGAATTAGTTTATCATGCAAGAACCAAAAGATAAATGTTAAAGAAAACGCATTTCATTCCTGGAATAAACGTAATGAATATGTTTAGCTTTTGAAAGACTGGTTCACAAAAAGTCAGCATTTTGGTCTTCAAAGAGTTCTTTCCAAAGGCTGCCTAGTCTATGAAGTTTTGCTCTGGAGCCATCCCTAGCATTACCCATTGTGGTCTCTAACAGTTTACAATCATTTTCACAGAATAACTTGCCTTCATATATTCCTCTAAGGAGAGCCAGCAGCGTATTTTAATAAAGAATACTTAAAGCACTGACATCTGTTTCTAGTTTTAATTCTTTCTAATTTGGGATATGAAATTCGGGCTACAGACATTAATAACACACCCTCAGAGGCTTAAACACTGAATATTTCTTATGGACTCATCCCTTAGAAGGACAGTGGTACGAGCCCTTCTCTTCTCTTCTCTTCCTTCCTGTTAGCAGGGAAGGCAGTAGGCCAGCCAGCCTAAAAACCACTGCAATGGATTCTTTACAGAAACTAAATCTAGTTCTTTGAAGCAGTTAGCATGAGATCTCTATTTTAGTCATTTCTACTTAGCCCCTAAACTGTGTGTTTAGTTAAATTTTAAAAACCTTACATTCATGTCTTTTCAATCCTCATCTGTTTTCTGAGCAAAGTTCCTTTAGTAGTTGTAGCATTTCATTTGACAAAAAAAATTCCTTTTTTCTTTTAACAAATTACAGGAGCCAGCCACTTGAACTCCATTCATTCGGAACCACACCTAAATGGAATTATCTTGGAACACATACTCCTCATCTAAACTTAACTCTGAATTTGTAAACTAATATTGTCCTGGATTTGTGCATTCTTTTGATGGTTTTCGAATTGCTTCTAAAACACCCACTGTTACATTTTGCATAGCATCTTATTGTACAGAGGAGTGCATGGCTTTTACCTCTTGATCCAGATTTAACTTTCACATAGGTGTTTATTAAAATTTCAAAAATTACACTCATAGCACATGAAGGGGTGGGGGTGGCATGGGGTGGGGGAATGTGTGAATTTTAAAAAGTGATGTTTTCTGCTGTGAGCAGGCAAAAGGGGCCACTGAACACTTCACCAAAGCAGCCTTCCCAGTTTTGCTGCTTTTCAAAGATTCTGAGGCAAGAAGAAAGGAAGATACAGCAGCAAAGAAAAGGTCTCTTGTACAAGGTCTTCCGCTCACAGCACTGTAATTCAAGGCACACAAAAATGTTGTAAGGTATGCAAAAGTTTTGTTTAAAGAATCACTAAGGTTTACTCAATCATTTCAGCATAAGACAGGTTTCAGTCATCCAGAGGCCCACATTACAGCTATCAGAAAAATGTATCAGTGGTAGAGATTGGCAATACAAATTCTGCCAGTGCAACAGCTTCAAACTTTGTTATGAGAAATAAATTAGGCAGGAAAAGACAGGGATAAAAACAATGCCCTGGCTTTGCAGACAGAATCAAGTCAAAACAGACCATCATGGATCAATTAGAGGCACTGGGAATTCTCATGAAATTATGCAGGCAAGCTGAAATTTCCCAGCGTTGTCTCACAGACAAGCACACGCATCCAATTTTGATTAGAAACCCTAAGTAAAGACTCAGAGTATCTACATGATAGCTTGAACCACAGAAGGTGCTGTTAGCTAATCAGAGAAAATTAAAAGGCCAGGAATAAAGAGTCTACAGCTGGAATATGACCAGCATGATGTCAAAATGCATATGGATAGCATCTTTAACCATATTATGATTCCTGTATTCCCAGATGGCTAACAGGAATAAAGTCCTACAAGCTTCTCAAACAGCAAGTTAAAAGCTATCATTTAATACCTCCAGGTGAAAAATACAATTGACAGCTTAACATCTAAAACACCTGGAAGAGATAATACTACAATTTTACTCTGCAATTTTTAAATTTTAATTCCTTTTAATATTATTTAATAATAATAATAATAATAATAATAAAATATATTTTATTTTAATATTATTTTTATTTTATATTACTATTTTATATTACAATATATTACTGTTTTACTGATATACATAAGAATCCCTTGGAAATACCCAGATATCACAGTACCTTAGGAAACACTTGAGGTAATAAGAACTAGAAGTTCCCTATTACTTCTCTTATTTTGTCATAATGCTTTTAATTAGTACTTTTGAAGGGCCTAAAATTCCATCATCAGGCAACTGGCCCTTTTATTTCAGTAAATAAGCCTACACTGAGACTAAGCAATGACAACTATTTAACTGAATACGAGAATGATTTAATATGTTTTGCCAGAAAAACTGCCAAATGTCATTTATTGCAAAGATAAACAACGAACTTTTAAACTATATTTCATAATTAGTTGTACATGTTCTTTTACTTTCAATGTCCTAGTAATCCAAGTATTAATTACTCAACAATATTTTGACAGATATTGTAAAGCCCACTACACCGTGAACTCTGTGAACTCTTATCCATATTTTGGCAATACCATGCAAGTTAGATTTTTCACAAATCACACATTTATTAAACAAAAAGCATATAAATTTTCTTCCTCTTAATTTCATATGTTCCCAGATTTTTTGCCCTGTCTCTTCTCCTGAGCAAGTTCTAATGTGTATACATCCTTTTCTAAATTGTTCTGTTTCTAGAAGCTAGTTTAAGTTGCCTTTAAAAAATCCAAGGAAAGAAAAAGAAGGGAAAAAACCAAAACAGTACTGTTCAAGAAGTGCCAAATTTAGCTAAAGAGAAAAATCTTCCAATGTGAATTTCAATCTGTGAGAGGGATATTTTAGCAGGGGAACCGTTTAACTCATGCTCTGATCACAAGCATAACACACCATAAATACAATAAGCAAAACCCAAGAAATCCTGGGAAACAAGGAAATTCTCAGACTGCCATGAAAAACCAACAAAAACCTCAATGTAAATTGCATGAAGTTTTATATATGGAAGTCATTTATGCCAACTGGCAGCCCTCTTGGATTAGCTGTGTAGTCTGCAAAGTTCCAACTGTTCTGACTCTTGGCCAAAGGCTTGGCCTGTTAAACTTCTGAAAGGAAACATACATACACACTTTGTGCATTTTAAATGCTCCAACAGCTCATATCCTTGATCAGAAAAAAATTTAACATAACTGGTTGGAGCTGAAAAATCTTTCATCTGTATGAAGGAAAAAATTCCAATTCGTAGTCAGCTAAAAATACATCTTTAAAACTGGCAGTTGCGGATTTCAATGAAGAGGTCCTAAGCCAGGTTTCAATTTCATTTTATGTATTCCTGCAAACACAAAATGATTTGAATGTTCTGTCTCATTGCCTCATTTTTGATACATTTCTTCTACTACTGATAATTTAAGTAAAAAGCTATGCTCAGTGATCAGTGAACTATCACACTCAAAAGCTAATTTGGTTTAAGATGGAGGTATGACTTTACACTTTACACATGCAGTCTGCATGTAAAGGCAAGCCTTTTTAAAATAATAACAAGAAGAAAGTCTCATACAAGTCTTTCAAGTTTTCTACTGCAGCACACAAACTGCATATCAAATAAAATTCAGTATGTAGAAGTGGAAAGTTCTGGTAGAATTAGTCTCTTGCAATGATAACACTGCACTTAGAAAAATCAGTCTACAGAGCAACACCATGAAGAAAATTAAAGGCAAGGAAATCAAAAGTGACTTATACGGTGCCTTTATTTCCAAGTACTCTGAAAGAGGTAGTAAAGAGGTAATAAAAATCCACAGGTTTTATGGTTCAAAAAACACACCACTGTTTTCAAACTTCCTCTGCTACCACAAAGGTTGCTACCACAAAGATAAAATACTCTCCTGTTTTGCTGTAATTGCATGGGACCTAACTGGAAAGAACAAGGAAAACACTGTAAGAAGCCAGCAGAGCACTCTGCGGGAAGCCAGCAGAACACTCCTGTGTTTCCTGAAAGCTTTCCAGATGTAAATTTCAGTTGCCATTCACCTTGGAGTCTACTGAGAATGACAGGAAGAACCACCTCCCAGTATCAACTCCCAAGTTTTCTGAATGACTGCACTAATATTTTCCAGCCCATTTAAAGACTCCAGAAAAATAAACCACAAAAATATACACTTGAAGACACAAGCAACAAGAACTCTGGCAGAAGTTGTTTGTCTTTGAACTAGACAGAGATCTGATCAACTGTTCCATTTCTCCCATAAGTCCGATTTTGTTACATCTAGTCATTGGAAATATCCATTTTAATTTTTCAAGGATCTTTTTAAGTTACACCAAGCTACATAATGTTTCTCAGATGACCGTTCTTGCTGGCTTTAGTATCAAATAGAAATATCTGAAATAATGTTTTTTATTTACAGTTAGAAACAATTCTTTTCATTTGGAAATCATATATGGGATTGAAATCCAAAAACAAAAGACTTATATGACTTGCAAGATGCCAGCTCATCTTTTCCTATGGTAAACACATATAGGTTTCCTTCAGCATCTGCCACAGGAAAACCCAGAAGTTAATGGATTGGAAGTTTATAAATCACAGATACTATCATATGCTGCAACAGGAGTCACAATTTGGGAAAAGAGAGCATCAAGAGAAAAGTTGTGATTCAGTTTTGCGATATCTGTGTAAGAGGAAAAAGCTGACACATCAAGAGAAATGGGCATATTTTACAACTTCAGACTTTTACAATGATGAAGTAGGTGGATAAATGTCAGTGGGATTTTTTCCAAACTCATCGAACTTTCATTTTTAGTCCCTTAATTCTCACACCACACGAGTTTTCCTTAAGCCTATCTCTACAAATAAATCTAATCATGGATTAGAAAGACAAACCACCCAGTGAATACAAACACTGTTGAAACTTGAACCAGTTATAACATTAATGGTGTATGAATTAAGTGAACCTGATAACAGAGTAGCATTGCCCAGTCCCGTGACAGTATTCAGTGATAGTGTTATGCTCTGTGGACATCAGTGGAACCAGGCTTGTAGGCAACAAAATAACTTTTATCAGATAAACTAGCAGCACTGGAAAAAAGCCAGACAAGCCTTCATACAAGAAAAAGAGCTAATTTATACAAAAATTCCTCAGTTATTTTCACTTTATAACAGCTGCCTAACACGCATCTCTTCTCTACCAACCTGGCATAATGAAACTTGTTAACATGCACAGCATCACTCAAAAGTTGCACTCAAAAGAAAGAATTCAAAACTGCAAACATTTGTTTTAAACTAATATATAGTATTTTCTTCTAATTTAAAAATGTGTTAATTCAGTTCTCTTTAAAAGAGCACAAAAATAATTATGTCGAAGCTATAAAGTGGTATTACCAAATTTCAATGGAGTAAATATTAAAGTTGATCTATGAACATAAAAAAAAAGAAAATGGAACTTTTAATGGAAATGCTGACACAACTTTAACTATGACAATGTTAAGAGCGCTGTTCTAATAAATCTGTCAGTTTCTGTAATGCCTATGACAAACCCATTAATATGAATGATGTACACTTCACATAGCTTACTACATACCAACTGCACAAGTTATATCATCTTCATTCCCAGCAACAAATCAGTAATCAATATTTGCAAAAGCAGACTAATCCTTTGCAAAATCAGTGGTTTAGTGATTGAAGAGTTTGCTCAATTTACACAGTTAATCCCTCTTCATCTGCTTGAGCCCTCTATTTATTCCAACCACTTACAGTGGTAGCTGTAGCAGACTAATACATCCCCCTGTGCTAAACATGTCTTGACAATTGACCCAGCATATTGCTGTCAGGATAATCTTTACAAACACTGAGCTTTTCTTACAAAGCCTGCAGGCAACATTTAGAAATTAGAAGTTTACAAATACTCTCAGAAAGATCCCCTCACACATATTACCATTTCTCCATTTAATTATTTCTTTGAGACAGCATCTACTGTCATATTTTATGGACCCAAAAAGTACCCTCCTGACCTTATTTTTTATTACTAAGATTAAAATTACTGTAATTATGAAGTCACATAAAGGGACTTCTTTAATCAAAAAATTTTGATGGAAACAGAAAACCAGCAGGAAAATAATGTGTTGTAGCATATTGCTCAGTGAAAAACTGAGATGGCCATCTGTGTAAATACAAGTAAATTAGAATCTTTTTTTAAAAAAATTTAGATGAAGCAGTAATACTAAATTAAGATTACACAAAAAGAAAAAAAAGTCACCATGAAACCTATAGTGAGAAAGTAAAAAACAATCAATTTTAATTAAAGAGAGACAAAAATATTTAGTTACACTTACATATACCTCTGTAGCTCTGAATTTACAGCAAAGACTTGCATAGTCATTCAAGCCTTTTCTCCATTTTAAGATTTCTACCCCTAAAAGAGGCAAATAATAATCAAAGCATATTTTTCTAAACAACTTTAACATGGACAGTAGTCCTAGTTACACACTAAATTCATATTAATCTTTCATATCTCTGAAGCTATTTGTGCTTAATTTGCCATTGTATACAACAGTAGAAGATAAAATATGCAAACAAACTGACAACCTAAAGGAGTAAATCTGAAAATATTTTATAAGGTACAAATGTAAGAACTTGTATTTAAGAACAAATAAAGTAGAAACACGTAAAAAATTAATTTGCATGATCAGTCATCATAGTTCTTATGGTTCCTGGTAACTTATTTCAGAGAAGCATGATACTGTACCAGCTGTACAGGGCATAACAATTTTAATGTACATACAGAACTAAAGTTCAGTGTTAGAACAGCACAACTGTTTAATTCTTAAAATTTTCCTAACAGGAGTTCTTGATCTATGGAAAAAAGTTGCTAGGCAGACCAAGGTGGGAGGTTGATTGTTTAAAAAAGAAAGTAAGTATTAAGAGAAAACAAGAGAGACTGGTGGTCAGAAGAGAAACTGAAACATGCTGGTTTGGAGCCTACATTATCCAGCTGGCTCTAGAAATGCAGCCTGGATTCGGAAATGAACTTAAAACTGGCAGAGCACAGAACACTACCTTAGTCATCAGGTACAGTCACAGAATACATCACAAACTTGATGTGCTTGACAATTTTATATATGCACAGGAGGAAAAAAAAAGAAAAATCTACAGTAGGAGCATTAACTTGAGGCAACAATGATGAACTTCAACACTGAAGGCTATCAAAGAGAAAACCAACAGAACTGTCATAAATGGATGAACAACCCAAAAATCAGTATGTTTCATTGTTTCACTGTGGAAACTTGTCTTAAAATACAAAAAACGTGACTGAAGATATGGTACAAGATGGAACAGCCTAAATCTTATCACTTACTTCTTAAACACAGAAAGGTGAAGGTGTCATTGTTGCACAGTAACACTTGAAGGGTAAAAGATGTGAGCTGCAGCACAAAATAAGTCAGTATATAGGAAGAAAAAAAAAAAAAAAAAAGACACACCTATCTCTTTCTTCCACCATAAGAAGCAGCTAACTTTCAAAATATAAGAGACTGGACTAACCACCTGAAGCTACCTATGATGAGACAGACGCAAATACTGAATTTCACACCTGTGCCATTTGCAGTGTCCTCTTGAGGTCAAGTAGAAGAAGAGGAGATTTAGGCAGAGCTATTATTCTACACAGTACACTGCAGTGCATAAAACACTCTCTATGCAAGTTCTGCAAGACTTTTATCCAATTAGAAACTAAAACTTGGAACAGAAATATTTTTCTAGAACTAAAATTCTAGATCTCCCCTTGAGGCTAGTCATTAAAAAATGATGAAATCTGAATCTTACTGGTTAAAAAGCATACTAGAATGTAAGTCCATTAGAAAAAAAAGGTATTGTATAGGTATGTGAAGGATTATAAACTGCAAAGTGGCTCGATTCATTAATTTTTCTTCTGCTATTCAGATTTTCATCATTTGAAGCTCATTGAGCTGGAAGCTATGGCCCAAAGTATTTTTTTAAAAAATATTTCTGTACTACAGAATATGATCTGGTTTAGGAATTTAAAACCTCTGGCAAAACTCACAGGGGACTCCAGCAAAGCAATAATGTTACAACTCGAATGTAACTTCAATATTTAATTGGATGATGGAAAGAGTATCTAATCTTCTCTAATTCGTAATACCCCAAGGAATCTATGGAAAGAGCAATGGATGTGAACACAGTGAGTACCATAGACATTGTCTATATGATCAAACAAGAGGGTTTCACTTTACCCTACTGACAATTTTCCAAGCTGCTTAGTTGAAAAAGTCCATCTGTACTTGGTCTTGGACTGATGGAGATGGAAACCACCGCTTGAGGTTTTTCCTGAAACATCCAGCAACACAGCTAAAACAGTTTGTTTAGCCACTCATTACGACTTCTTAAAAAGATGCTCTACAGTACATCAAAATGCTCAGCCTTCTGAGATTTAATCCAATATCCTTCTCTACTCATGCATTCTTCTATGAACCATTCTGTTTTAGCAATTAGCACCAGAGGCTGCTAATTTGGTCTCTAAATGTGAGTGTCAAAAAGGACAAACAAGTAAACAAATGCCATCAAGAAGGTCTAGAGCTAGAGCAAATCCTAAAATGTATTAGACTTCTGTAAGCTCTGTCCCACTGCCATTCAGTGAAATTCAATCAGGAAAAGCAACTAAGGAGACAGAGTTGGCATCACCAGTGAAAGACAAAGCAAGGGTGCAGCACCCCAAGGGGCCAACACTGCTTTTGCCTCCAAATCCATGGTGAAGAGCTGAATTGAACAGAAGGATGGAGAACAAGCTCCAAGTCTCCACAGGGCTCAGCCAAGCAGCCATGGCTCATACCTATGGTCAGGCTGCAAAAATGGGAGAAGGAAACCAGCTGGAAAGATCAGACTGCAGGTGGCAGAGCAATGACAAGACTGACAGGCCAAAATGCTAAAATCCTCATGCAATTTCTGTAGAGGCAGCAAGGATCATGAAATATTGCCTAAGGTGCCTGTTAACCCTTTAAGACAGACCAATCCTGTGGATTCCTCCAGTACTCTATAGTTACAGTATAGCCCATAACAAAATTAAGACTATATAAAATTATAGGGTTATAATTGGTTTAACAAGATCTTTTTAGCAGCTGACAGGCAATTAAGTCTTCAGTTTAGCTCTAAAATATTTATTCAGACTTTCCAACTGCATATAAAGACATGTCTCTGAGCACATCACAACTCCTGTTACAAATACTAAAGACCCTTTTTTAGGACTTTTAAGTAGCTTTCATACAGGCGATGTAGAAGATCATACATTATTATGTCAGGTTTTTCATATGAATAAAGATATAATCCAAAAAAAAGGTTTAAGGCAGTATGCATCTTCCCCAAGAATGCTGTAGCATGGTGTATGATTACCTGCATTTTGAAGAACAGCTTTATAAATTTTATACATTTTAACTGGTTAATTTAATCTGATTCTCTTTTTTCAGTATGTCCTTTCATCAAAGATGCAGAAAGTATTTTGATTTTAGACATAAACATGCATATATGATGACTAATCGTTACATGTTTCACTACACAGGTCCCTATCATGCAGAAATAGGAGTGAAAAGGTACACTTCAAGGAAAATTTTGTGTTGAAAATGATCAGTTGATTAGGTACAGGGCAAAAGAAAAAAAAAAAAATACAGAGGTTGTCAACGCTTCTGTCATGTACAGAAAAGAAAATTAAGAGTCATTTGTTATTCTCAGTTGGAGAGGTCACTAGTGTTATCTTGCACATGATGATTTGATGCACTACATATGATTAATGCTTGTTTAAAGGACACTGCCAAGGTCTCTAGGTCACACTGTGACCTTCCATTTTTTTCAGATATCCATAAACAGAATATTAATAATTCAGTAAGTTCTTTCCTTCCTCTTTAAAACATGTTAATACTCTCTACTACTACTAAAACAAGACCAATAGTAGAAGGTGATAAAATAGCAAGACAGAAAATTCCAGTAAGGAAGCATTTGCTTCAGAATCATACTTGTTTTGTATGATTTTAAATAACTAGTGCACTTTTAATTATCACTTTCTAAGACTCTCTATTCTAACTGCACAGGTTTCCACAACCTCATGTATAAGCACACCTTGATGCTTTGGGATAAAATTGTATATGCTTCTTCAAAGTCACTTTAATTCTTAAAAATTTTAAAGATAAAAGCAAACTGAATGTACTTGCTTTTTCTAAAAAATCTAAGTTCTCTGAAGTCACTGAGATGTTGCATTTTTACACGACATATACAAATTGTACTTTTTAATTGTGTACTTACGTGTCCAGCTAAAGCTTTATTTCTCTTAAAATCTATGTTTATGCATCGGAAAATGACGGTAAAAATATTATTTAAAAAAAAAAAAAAAGGGGAAGGAAGGACCAAACTCCTGCGACTGCCTCTCTATTCACAAATCTTTGGGAAATGAACTGTTGTCTGGATCATGCTTGGAAATAAGTTTATATCATTATAATTTTCTGTGCATGGATATAGCAATAGTTAAGATGAAATGTCTACAATCACCTTCAGCTGAGGAATAAGCATTATCACTTTTTTTTATTTGTGTTTAAAACACGAAACATTCTTAGTAGTAAAATCAGATTTGTTTTTCAAAAGCTAAAGAAGACTGCAAAATTTCTTTCCAAAAGAATTTTTCCCCATAACTTTCCAGCAGCTTTAGGGAAGAAACTCTTATACATCTTCATTACATGGCACTTGCTTCAGCTTTAAAACTGTAACTCTATGTTTATATTTTTCCCCTTAAGGCTATACTTCCAAATGTTTAATAACAGACTGATTGCTATACTGTCCATGTATTATTCTGCTTTTCCACAGGGTAGCAGTGTGTTTCAGAACAAGGCCACCACTGTGGGAATATGAATGAGTACACAAAATCCCTGCAGAAAGCAGCTGTTCCCTCTTGTACATATGCAAATGGAAGAAAGCTAAATAATGAGGGCAGCTTTATTTCACAAAGGCAGACAACAACAGAGCCAAAGTGGACTACAACAAAGTTTTTGTAGGAAGCAGTGAACTGAAGTGTACAAAAAAGGATGAATTCTTAATATTCTCAGTCGTGAGAATCATGATTCTTAGGGAAATACTGATTCATGGCTTGCAAAATTAGTCCTCAAAATTATTTTTAAAACCCTAAAGACAAAGACATCAATGCATCTTTTCTAAGACACTGAGTTTATTCAAAAAAATTATCACTTAATTAAGGCAGAAATCTGGACATTTTTTTCTCCCCAGTACCATCAGTCTTACATATGACCTTGGACAAGTCATTGAATCTAACTCAGTTTTCTTGTCCATAAAATGGAGATAATACCTCTGCCCAGGGCTAGTGGGAAGCTAAATCCATCGTCCATAAACGTGATTTGAAATAGCAAGGTAAAAAGGCTTTGTCAGTGTTACGTACTGCTGCATTTTTCATTGCTTTTAATAAGCCTAATGAAACCATGTAAATTTTGAATGACAACATTAAGCAGATTTTCAGGCCAGCTCTTGCTAGAAGTAAAAGGCATTACAGATTTCTTGAGATGACCCCGGTTTGAGCTCTGACAACTAATGGCTGAGTCAGAACATTGCTATGTGAAGTACTGTGAAGAGTCTTCCAGATGTCTGTTGCTCTAACAGGGGCCCGTTTATTCAATACTGGAGAGAGCAGTTGCACCAATGACAGAGGACGAAGAAGAAATGGTTCACATTTGCTCATTGGTGAAGCAACAAGCAACACTAAAATCTTTCAAAGTTTGTCACTGGCATTCGCTAGTGAAGCTTAGTACAAACCATGCTTTTTACACAAGCAAGTGAACAGAAAACAACAAGAACTAATTTATCAAACTAAAAACACACAAGCCACAGATTAAACTGCACAGCTCTCCAAACTGATCAACTACAATTCCTTACCATAAAAAGCTGCCACCATAACCCCCAGCAGGATTTTGGTAACAATACACATGCCTTGAACTCACAATCCCTAAGGAAAGTCCTTTGACAATAGGTCTTTTGCAACAGCATTGAGTGTCACACCTCATCCTCGCCTAACTGAGACCTAATTAGGGTCAACACAGCAGGTGCTTTACAAACCAAATGTTATATACATTTTTAAGAAAGAAATCTAGGCTGATATTATTCACCTAAATATTCACTTACTGTCATCTAAAGAGAACATCCCTGCCATTGAAGGAGTCTGTGAGCAATACAAGACAAAACTTTAAAATCCAGAATCGTCTGCATTATTCTTTTAGCAGACTATTCCATAAAATTAAAGAAATAAAAAATAATTCTATTTTTAGAGGCACTGTGTTTTCTATTTGTCCTGATCTTTTCTAGAATTGACAGGTCTGCTACTTTGGGCAGTCTAGTGTCCAAACTAGGCTACAATTTTGGCCATCATCTACCACCTTACTGCTTTTGGTGCTAAACTATGAGACTTTTGTGCAGATACCAGGCTAAACTGCCAGATGCCCCAAGACCCCAGTCTAAGAATTACTGTAATACCTAAAATTAGCTCTACAACACACATACAAAACGACATTTTTGATGCTGTGTCACACTTGTGGCATATGCCATAGAGTAAACTGAGTCTGCCTGAAAGGCCTGTTTTAATGATCCAGAATCACAACAGACAGGAACATTAGCTGCTGAAGCATTATAAGCTGCTACAAAAAACTCAGGTTTTCTTTCCCATAAGAATATCTTAAGAACAGAAGAAAATAACTGCAGCATGTGAAAACGAGTGTACTCCCAGACATTTCTGCAGTGGATTCTCTCAAATGTTGCACGTATTTTTTCATGCGTTTCTGTGGCCAGCTTTCTAAGTCAACTAATTCAAAATTTTCACTTTACTTGGGAATGAAACATGTGGCAGTATTGTAATGAGATGTCACAGAGTCAATTTTTCCACTCCCTCTTGAGACACAAGAGAAGTTCTGACCCCAGAGCAGCCATGAGAACATCCAGGAACTTGTGGGACTTCCCTTAGTTTGCCTGACTTCCAGCACCCATCTCTCCCCATTTATAATCCTCCTCTAATCTTCAAGATGGGAAAGAGCAGTAAGCTGCAATGGCAGGTTGTGAAAGCAGATACAGGACACAGGAATCAGGCTTCTAATCCAAAGCTAGGAGCTGGGCCTGGCAGTGCTATAAATCAATATACACTGACTACACTGGAGGTACCACCAAGCCTAGCAGGCATATATAGGAGAACTAGAAAGATCTCTGATTGCCACAGTGAAAGAAAGCACTTGAAACAAAAGTCTGAAATCTGGGAAACTAATTTCTGCCATAAATTTTATGGTTTAAATAAAATTTCAAGGAAGAACTGCAGCTCCCAAACTTAAATTCAAATGGTTAGTGTGAAGCCCTTTAGCCAGAAGACATTTCCTTTTTAAACCACAGCTTCAAAGCCATCAGGTCTGGGACACTCTTGTTAGAGCTTGACTTGACCATATGATTGACCACAGTCACACTAGAATATCAATCATGACCACATCAAGAATGGGCTGTTCAGACTCATCTTCTCTCTCACCACTAACATCAACCTGAAGTATACTTTTAACTGATATTTCCCCTTAGGTGCTAAGGAGGGTCTTCTGGACATAGCAGTAGAAAAGACTAATCTCTCGCCACTCACTTCTAGTGAGACATTAGCAGTTTATTCCCATAATCACATGCATTTTCCAGAGATCTCTAACAAAAATGCAGTAAACTTTTTGCACTGAAACTGGATGAAAAATATACTTGCAAGAAACCATGTTTCCCACCCCACCTCTTTCTATTCCATTCATTCCCTTTATTGACATAAGTACCTATCTCTGGGAAGACCCCTTCTTCTACACCAGCTCTTACAGTCTTACTCATGTCCAGTAATGTGACTTTTCATGCTGCTTCCCATTTTTAAACTCTCATCATTTCCCCTTCTTTATCTGCTCTTGCTCCATATTTTCAGTCCCATCTTCCTGAGGTCCCGCTCTATTTATGGTCTCATCCATTCATGAAGAGCTGACCTCTCTGCATTAGCCAGATCACGTTGTGCACCCTACTCACTGGCACCTCTCCATGTCAGGGAAATTCTTCACCAAGTGAGCTCTTTATTCCTACACATTCCCACTCTGCTGCCACAGTCCTCGTCACAGGATGAGTGTGCCATCTCCGCTGGGCACAGGTCCTGTTGCCAGCTAGACTCTCAGAAATAGAATCCCCAAGCCATCTGCCCAGGAGAGCTGAGGCAAAAGGGTTGCACACGTGTCAGGGACTGTGTTCTAAGACAGGTCAGCTGCTTCAGGGAAAGCAACATCCAGCCCATAAATCAGAAATCACCTTTCCCCTGGGTTATGTCATTCCAAGGAATGAGATAAACATGAAGATTTGTTGGCTTTACCCTCTCCTTTCAGAGTTCTCTTTGATCAGCTTTGAACATCTCATTAGAAGTGCAGCAGAAAGTATCCTATTACTTTTCTATTTTTTATATCCCTTTCTACATTGTGGCCTCAGTCTTCAGTGTTATACTCTACCACATCTACAGTTTTCTAGTATTAAAAATTTAATAAATACTTCAGGCCCCAAAGCATATCAGCAATTAAAAAGAACCAGTTCTTCTACCCCAGCAGAAGCCAACATGAGAGGCATTGCATGACAACTCAAAAAAACTTAAATAATCAGCAAATCAGGCCTGGGAGTCTTTCACTTCATATACCTGCTCTTATTCCAGAATCATGGATGTATTTACCTAAATTAAACATCTGGCATAGGTCTGATACTGCTTCATTGGCAGCACAACTACCTGTGCAGAAGTAATAAACTACTGAGTATGGTGAGGTAACGTTACCATTTATCCTCCTGCGGTTCTGAATCAAGATGTGGATACACCTGCACTAGCATCTAATGGCAGACAGACACAAGTTCTGTCCTCAAGAATCCTAACTCCAGGGCTGAGCATTCACCATGCCCATGGTCTTTGGCCCCACTTCTCTGAACGGCCATTTAGCCCAGGGGCACTGCTGTAACAACAGCACTCCGCTATTTATCATTCCAAGTCTAATATTATAAGCACCCTTATAAAAGTAGCTTAGGCACCATGCTGGATTGTACACCCCTGCCTTCTTTATTTACAGAGTGCACACCACAACAGGACCCTATTTTTGTTTGCAACCTTTGAGCAACTGAGGAATGGCATGATAAAAATAAGAAGTGGTATAAGTGGCAGAACTTGTATCAACAGATTTGGAAGGCTCCTCCATATAGAGCAGACTCTCAGTATATATTCTCTCGACACAGTTATCCTCAAAACCCTTGGGACCAACCCTGATACGTATTTCATAACTAAGAGGCCTTCAGACAGCTATAACCAACTTCAACATTTATTTATTCTAATATCATCTGCAGTGTTTATAGCATGTATTTTATCAGCATGCCTCTATGAAACAGTCCACCGCACAAAAGCAGGGCTGAGACACAGAGCAAAAGCCATTGCAATAAATGTAATTAGTACTGTAGCAATACCATATGCACTAAATGTACTTCACTATGAAAGCTTACACTCATCACTGCAACATAAAAATGTCCATTAAAATAACATTAATTGTATTTATTAGTACTGTGTTTCAGAAGATGTTAACTACAGTGTTGCCTATGCTCTGTTCACAAAAGACAGGGTATATCCAATTTTACAGAAATTCTTACCATTCAGCACTGTCCAAATCAAAGGAGAAAGTTGAAAAACAAAATTTCAGTCCATTTAAGATGCATGCACTGATAGTACCCAAAATACCCTCCAAATGTAACACCAGATAAAAGTTTGCTGCATGAAAATCATTACAATCTTTTTCCTCTACTTCCTCCCAAGATATGCAATCTTTGATTGCAAAGTAATTTAAAAAAAAAAACAAACCCAAACAAAAACCAAACAAACAAATGACATTTTCTTTACTGAATATTTGGTGTTAAATTCAGATCAATATGGACTAAGGCATACACTTTCAATTGAAAATACAGGGCAGACTGCCATAGCTGCAGTTCTCAAATGCACACACTTAACTGAACTGTTTATTCGCAAGATGACAGATAATGACACAACTATTTTCCTAGCAAATTGAGGCACACATTGCCAATATTTCCTAATGAAACCTTCACTAAATTCATTTAAGTCTTGAAAAACCTGTTCTGTTTTATAGTACGTTTGGATTAAATATGAGGTCAATATATAAATTCCTACGGGTTTTGGAATCATAAATAAAAAGCTTCATCCAGCAGTCTGTTTTACATGGTATGTATACAGTTCTTTCATTCCAGGAACCTGCAGAAGATTGCAGAACCTGAAAAACTTTGCTCTTACTTTTAAAAGGTGAATAATCACACTAAGCATGACAAGATGATTACAGTGCTAACCATGGAATCTGATTTATCTTTTAAAAGATCAGTTTAAATCATCAGAAGTTGCATTTGGTTTTATTGGAGATTCATCATATTGAAAGCTTTTTGAAGAAAACAACAAAAATAGTTTTGTTTTAATGTTAAAAAGGGTCAGACTAATAGACATAAATTATTTTAGTGCCTTAGTGCACCAAACACCTGTGTGCAGCTTTCAATGAAGTGGCTGAATTATAGATAGTTTTAGTTTTGAAAAAGCAAAGCAATTTAACATAAAGATGTAGATGACTTGTCAGATGTACTTAGCACAATGAAATTTGTGCTTGTGTAACTATAGAGATGTTAAGAACAGCCAGAAAGTAGGTCCAAACTGCAGATTCTTAAACATCGTCTCAGCAGTTCCCAGCATCTTCCCAATACACTGACACTTCATACAACTGCACCATACAGCTCTGGCAAATGAGTAAATTTCTAGCTTGATGTGTTAATAGCATCAACTATGCTGTGATTCCATGACACTGTTCAAAGAGGACTTGGGGTAATGCATATTTATTTGTGGAATGAACCAGCATAGTTGACAATCAGAGGAAAAAGACAGATAAATTTAATTTAAACTTAAGTAATTATAAATGTAAGTATTAATCTCTGAATAGTACTCCTGTATTATCTCATCAGCAACTGAACAACTTCCATTGCCATGAGCAGACATTCAAACTGGGTAAGGACAGAACATTTTCCTTAAGCCAACGTCATTCTCTGTCTTCGGTGGGTTTTATGGGGTGCTTTTCCCCCACTTCTCCAAAGGACACAAAGGAAAACAAGACACAGATTTAGCATTCTGGCATTTCAGACTTGGCCATACATTGAAATTGCTGTACTCATTAATTGCTTTTCCTCTATTAGACATTTTCTGTGTTTATTTCTCAGACTTAAGGTATTTGTGAGGATATTGTCTCTGGAACCTATAACAATCCCCACTCTTTAAGCAATCACTGACTCCATATTAATTACATATACTGAAGCATACTAATTAAACATGGAATGGAAGTCTATCAGGGAAGCAGAATTTAACCACCAATTCTCTGTAAGCTACAATGGTCCTTGTTTCAGTAACCTCAAACTCAGTACATTCTTTCAACAATCAGCTTATCTGACTAGAAGAAACAGAATGCATAGAAAATGTGCTGTTATTCATAAAGTAAGAGACACTGAAGTAGGAAACACATCATTAATTCTTTGCAGAAAAAAAATGCCTAGGCATAATAAGCTTTAATTTTCATATTGATTTCTGCATTGTCTTTTACTGAACTATGGAAACAAAAATTCAAGTAGGTATAGCTAAGGAGTCTAGAACATATACAAAGGATTTACT